>NW_027210181.1:0-100873 GCF_027789765.1 Dendropsophus ebraccatus | reverse complement strand
ATTTCACGTGTTGGTGCCTTTGGCTACGTATGGGGTAGCAAACGGCTGCAAAAGAACTGTGTTTCTTGCCCGGTTTCGAACCGGGGACCTTTCGCGTGTGAGGCGAAGTGATAACGCTACACTACAGAAACCTGCCTGTGAGACAGGGCACCGCTATGGCGAGCCAGCCGCCAGTATTTCAAACCGAGCGGAGGAAAACTGGGGCTTCGAAGTAAAAAGGTTTGTCCCTGGATCAAAAGGTACCCAAACCAATGTTTATGCCCGGTTTCGAATCCGGGGACCTTTGCGTGTTCAGGCGAACGTGATGACCACTACAATACGAAACTCGGCGGAGGCCAACGCAGCTTCCTCGCGAGCGAAACAAACACAAGTTTGAAAAAAGGAAAGGAAAGTACTTTAACTGGGGACCATCCCAGGCTGCCCAAGTCCTGTCAGCTTCCCAATAGTTTCTTACTTGTGGCGATTGGGATGCACACTTAAAAAAAAAAAAAAAAAAAAAAAACTGGTTTTTAAGTCACAGCGTGTGGGATGAGGGCCAAAGTGAACGGACGTGAGAGGGGGATTAGCTCAAATGGTAGAGCGCTCGCTTAGCATGCGAGAGGTAGCGGGATCGATGCCCGCATCCTCCATAACTTTTGACTTTTCAATGCTTTTCTCATGCCACTCTTGACAAGCCTAGGAGGTAGGCGAGCAAAGGCCGGCCAAGCCTTCGATAGCTCAGCTGGTAGAGCGGAGGACTGTAGTAAAAACATTAGCAATCCTTAGGTCGCTGGTTCGATCCGGCTCGAAGGGACCTTTTCTTTGGGGGGAGGAGGCGGGGCATCCTTCGTGTTGGACCTTTCGAGCAGCTGGAAACACACATTTTGGCTGCGCTCTTCCTCTACTACCTTAAAACACCCTTTTAAGAGAGCTGTGCTCCCAGTCTGAGGAATTTAAAAAACAACACCACATCCAAGCTCTCAGTTGGAGTGCAGCTCAGGCCTGCCAAAGGAGGGCCTTTCGCTGTGCCCTGAAAGCCAAGAAAATTAGGCCATCGTCCCTGGTGGACTCGAACCACCAACCTTTCGGTTAACAGCCGAACGCAGCTAAACCGATTGCGCCACAGAGACACCGTTGCTGCACGCAATTGCTCGAGCCCAGCCAGGCACATGACCTTTGACTCAATAATATCGAAAAAGGAAAACAGCCTCAAGGGGGGGCCCTGGACTTTACAAAATGGCTATACTTGATGGCGCATGGTAGCCAGAGGCCACCTATTTCGGCTTCTCTTCCCGCCTTCCTAACCTCCTGAGCAGCAGCCGAGTGGCGCAGCGGAACGCGTGCTGGGCCATAACCCAGAGGTCGATGGATCGAAACCATCCTCTGCTAAGAGCTCACTTTTACAAAACCCGCAAGTACAATTCCCCAGAAGTTTCTGCTTAAAATTAGGAGAGTGGGGGCCGATCATCAGCCGCCTCTTGCTCGTTGCCAAACACCTGTCTTCAATATCTCCAACAAGACAAACTGGACAAGTATGGCTGTGTCTAAAAAGCCTTGTTGCAAGCAAATATCACCTGCTTGCGCAAAGAAGGTTTTGTGTTGCACTAGTGGGGTAGCCAAAAATTTCTTCCAGAAGCACCATGCTTCTGCCCGGTTTCGAAGCCGGAATATTTCACGTGTTGGTGCTTTTGGCTACGTAGTGGGGTAGCCAAAAGGCTGCAAAAGAACTGTGTTTCTGCCCGGTTTCGAACCGGGGACCTTTCGCGTGTGAGGCGAACGTGATAACCGCTACACTACAGAAACCTGCCTGTTGAGACAGGCACCGCTATGGCGAGCCAGCCGCCAGTATTCAAACCGAGCGGAGGAAAACTGGGGCTTCGAAGTAAAAAGGTTTGTCCTGGATCAAAAGGGTACCCAAACCATGTTTCTGCCCGTTTCGAACCGGGGACTTCGCGTTAGGCGAACGTGATGACCACTACACTACAGAACTCGGCGGAGGCCAACGCAGCTTTCCTCGCGAGCGAAAACACAAGTTTGAAAAAAGGAAGGAAAGTACTTTAAACTGGGGACCATCCCAGCTGCCCCAAGTCCTGTCAGCTCCCAATAGTTTCTTACTTGTGGCGATGGGATGCACACTTAAAAAAAAAAACAAAAAAAAACAAAAAAAAACTGGTTATTTAAGTCACAGCGTGGTGGGATGATGGCCAAAGTGAACGGACGTGAGAGGGGATTAGCTCAAATGGTAGAGCGCTCGCTTAGCATGCGAGAGGTAGCGGGATCGATGCCCGCATCCTCCATAACCTTTGACTTTTTCAAATGCCTTTTCTCATGCCACTCTTTGACAAGCCTAGGAGGTAGGCGAGCAAAGGCCGGCCAAGCCTTCGATAGCTCAGCTGGTAGAGCGGAGGACTGTAGTAAAAACATTACAATCCTTAGGTCGCTGGTTCGATTCCGGCTCGAAGGACCTTTTCTTTGGGGGGAGGGAGGCGGGTGCATCCTTCGTGTTGGACCTTTCGAGCAGCTGAAACAACATTCTGGCTGCGCTCTTCCTCTACTACCTTAAAACACCCTTTTAAGAGAGCTGTGCTCCCAGTCTGAGGAATTTAAAACAGACACCACATCCAAGCCTCAGTTGTGAGTTGCAGCTCAGGCCTGCCAAAGGAGGGCCTTTCGCTGTGCCTGATAAGCCAAAGAAATTAGGCCATCGTCCCTGGGTGGACTCGAACCACCAACCTTTCGGTTAACAGCCGAACGCGCTAACCGATTGCGCCACAGAGACACCGTTGCTGCACGCAATTGCTCGAAGCCCCAGCCAGGTCACATGACCTTTGACTCAATAATATCGAAAAAGAAAACAGCCTCAAGGGGGGGCCCTGGCCTTTAACAAATGGCTATACTTGCTGGCGCATGGTAGCCAGAGGCCACCTATTTCGGCTTCTCTTCCCCGCCTTCCTAACCTCATGAGCAGCAGCAGAGTGGCGCAGCGGAAGCGTGCTGGGCCCATAACCCAGAGGTCGATGGATCGAAACCATCCTCTGCTAAGAGCTCACTTTTACAAACCCCGCAAGTACAATTCCCCAGAAGTTTCTGCTTAAAATCTAGGAGAGTGGGGGCCGATTCATCAGCCGCCTCTTGCTCGTTGCCAAACACCTGTCTTCAATATCTCCAACAAGACAAACTGGACAAGTATGTGGCTGTGTCTAAAAGCCTTGTTGCAAGCAAATATCACCCTGCTTGCGCCAAAGAAGGTTTTGTGTTGCACTAGTGGGGTAGCCAAAAATTTCTTCCAGAAGCACCATGCTTCTGCCCGGTTTCGACGCCGGAATATTTCACGTGTTGGTGCTTTTGGCTACGTAGTGGGGTAGCCAAAAGGCTGCAAAAGAACTGTGTTTCTGCCCGGTTTCGAACCGGGGACCTTTCGCGTGTGAGGCGAACTGTGATAACCGCTACACTACAGAAACCTGCCTGTTGAGACAGGCACCGCTATGGCGAGCCAGCCGCCAGTATTCAAACCGAGCGGAGGAAAACTGGGGCTTCGAAGTAAAAAGGTTTGTCCCTGGATCAAAAGGGTACCCAAACCAATCGTTCTGCCCGGTTTCGAACCGGGGACCTTTCGCGTGTTAGGCGAACGTGATGACCACTACACTACAGAAACTCGGCGGAGGCCAACGCAGCTTTCCTCGCAGAGCGAACAACACAAGTTTGAAAAAGGAAGGAAAGTACTTTAAACTGGGGACCATCCCAGGCTGCCCCAAGTCCTGTCAGCTTCCCAATAGTTTCTTACTTGTGGCGATTGGGATGCACACTTAAAAAAACAAAACAAAAAAAACAAAAAAAAAACTGGTTATTTAAGTCACAGCGTGGTGGGATGATGGCCAAAGTGAACGGACGGTGAGAGGGGGATTAGCTCAAATGGTTAGAGCGCTCGCTTAGCATGCGAGAGGTAGCGGGATCGATGCCCGCATTCCTCCATAACCTTTTGACTTTTTCAAATGCCTTTTCTCATGCCACTCTTTGACAAGCCTAGGAGGTAGGCGAGCAAAGGCCGGCCAAGCCTTCGATAGCTCAGCTGGTAGAGCGGAGGACTGTAGTAAAAACATTAGCAATCCTTAGGTCGCTGGTTCGATTCCGGCTCGAAGGACCTTTTTCTTTGGGGGAGGGAGGCGGGTGCATCCTTTCGTGTGGACCCTTTCGAGCAGCTGAAACACACATTCTGGCTGCGCTCTTCCTCTACTACCTTAAAACACCCTTTTAAGAGAGCTGTGCTCCCAGTCTGAGGAATTTAAAACAGACACCACATCCAAGCTCTCAGTTGGGAGTGCAGCTCAGGCCTGCCAAAGGAGGGCCTTTCGCTGTGCCCTGAAAGCCAAAGAAAATTAGGCCATCGTCCCTGGGTGGACTCGAACCACCAACCTTTCGGTTAACAGCCGAACGCGCTAACGATTGCGCCACAGAGACACCGTTGCTGCACGCAATTGCTCGAAGCCCCAGCCAGGTCACATGACCTTTGACTCAATAATATCGAAAAAGGAAAACAGCCTCAAGGGGGGGCCCTGGCCTTTAACAAATGGCTATATGCTGGCGCATGGTAGCCAGAGGCCACCTATTTCGGCTTCTCTTCCCCGCCTTCCTAACCTCCTGAGCAGCAGCAGAGTGGCGCAGCGGAAGCGTGCTGGGCCCATAACCCAGAGGTCGATGGATCGAAACCATCCTCTGCTAAGAGCTCACTTTTACAAACCCCGCAAGTACAATTCCCCAGAAGTTTCTGCTTAAAATCTAGGAGAGTGGGGGCGATTCATCAGCCGCCTCTTGCTCGTTGCCAAACACCTGTCTTCAATATCTCCAACAAGACAAACTGGACAAGTATGTGGCTGTGTCTAAAAAGCCTTGTTGCAAGCAAATATCACCTGCTTGCGCAAAGAAGGTTTGTGTTGCACTAGTGGGGTAGCCAAAATTTCTTCCAGAAGCACCATGCTTCTGCCCGGTTTCGAAGCCGGAATATTTCACGTGTTGGTGCTTTGGCTACGTAGTGGGGTAGCCAAAAGGCTGCAAAAGAACTGTGTTCTGCCCGGTTTCGAACCGGGGACCTTTCGCGTGTGAGGCGAACGTGATAACCGCTACACTACAGAAACCTGCCTGTTGAGACAGGCACCGCTATGGCGAGCCAGCCGCCAGTATTCAAACCGAGCGGAGGAAAACTGGGGCTTCGAAGTAAAAAGGTTTGTCCCTGGATCAAAAGGGTACCCAAACCAATGTTTCTGCCCGGTTTCGAACCGGGGACCTTTCGCGTGTTAGGCGAACGTGATGACCACTACACTACAGAAACTCGGCGGAGGCCAACGCAGCTTTCCTCGCGAGCGAACAACACAAGTTTGAAAAAAGGAAGGAAAGTACTTTAAACTGGGGACCATCCCAGGCTGCCCCAAGTCCTGTCAGCTTCCCAATAGTTTCTTACTTGTGGCGATTGGGATGCACACTTAAAAAAACAAAACAAAACAAAACAAAAAAAAACTGGTTATTTAAGTCACAGCGTGGTGGGATGATGGCCAAAGTGAACGGACGTGAGAGGGGGATTAGCTCAAATGGTAGAGCGCTCGCTTAGCATGCGAGAGGTAGCGGGATCGATGCCCGCATCCAGCGGGATCGATGCCCGCATCCTCCATAACCTTTTGACTTTTTCAAATGCCTTTTCTCATGCCACTCTTTGACAAGCCTAGGAGGTAGGCGAGCAAAGGCCGGCCAAGCCTTCGATAGCTCAGCTGGTAGAGCGGAGGACTGTAGTAAAAACATTAGCAATCCTTAGGTCGCTGGTTCGATTCCGGCTCGAAGGACCTTTTCGTGTTGGACCTTTCGAGCAGCTGAAACACACATTCTGGCTGCGCTCTTCCTCTACTACCTTAAAACACCCTTTTAAGAGAGCTGTGCTCCCAGTCTGAGGAATTTAAAACAGACACCACATCCAAGCTCTCAGTTGGGAGTGCAGCTCAGGCCTGCCAAAGGAGGGCCTTTCGCTGTGCCCTGAAAGCCAAAGAAAATTAGGCCATCGTCCCTGGGTGGACTCGAACCACCAACCTTTCGGTTAACAGCCGAACGCGCTAACCGATTGCGCCACAGAGACACCGTTGCTGCACGCAATTGCTCGAAGCCCAGCCAGGTCACATGACCTTTGACTATAATATCGAAAAAGGAAAACAGCCTCAAGGGGGGGCCCTGGCCTTTAACAAATGGCTATACTTGCTGGCGCATGGTAGCCAGAGGCCACCTATTTCGGCTTCTCTTCCCGCCTTCCTAACCTCCTGAGCAGCAGCAGAGTGGCGCAGCGGAAGCGTGCTGGGCCCATAACCCAGAGGTCGATGGATCGAAACCATCCTCTGCTAAGAGCTCACTTTACAAACCCCGCAAGTACAATTCCCAGAAGTTTCTGCTTAAAATCTAGGAGAGTGGGGGCCGATTCATCAGCCGCCTCTTGCTCGTTGCCAAACACCTGTCTTCAATATCTCCAACAAGACAAACTGGACAAGTATGTGGCTGTGTCTAAAAAGCCTTGTTGCAAGCAAATATCACCTGCTTGCGCAAAGAAGGTTTTGTGTTGCACTAGTGGGGTAGCCAAAAATTTCTTCCAGAAGCACCATGCTTCTGCCCGGTTTCGAAGCCGGAATATTTCACGTGTTGGTGCTTTTGGCTACGTAGTGGGGTAGCCAAAAGGCTGCAAAAGAACTGTGTTTCTGCCCGGTTTCGAACCGGGGACCTTTCGCGTGTGAGGCGAACGTGATAACCGCTACACTACAGAAACCTGCCTGTTGAGACAGGCACCGCTATGGCGAGCCAGCCGCCAGTATTCAAACCGAGCGGAGGAAAACTGGGGCTTCGAAGTAAAAAGGTTTGTCCCTGGATCAAAAGGGTACCCAAACCAATGTTTCTGCCCGGTTTCGAACCGGGGACCTTTCGCGTGTTAGGCGACGTGATGACCACTACACTACAGAAACTCGGCGGAGGCCAACGCAGCTTTCCTCGCCAGCGAACCAACACAAGTTTGAAAAAAGGAGAAAGTACTTTTAAACTGGGGACCATCCCAGGCTGCCCCAAGTCCTGTCAGCTTCCCAATAGTTTCTTACTTGTGGCGATTGGGATGCACACTTAAAAAACAAAAACAAAAAAAAACAAAAAAAAAACTGTTATTTAAGGTCACAGCGTGGTCGGATGATGGCCAAAGTGAACGGACGTGAGAGGGGGATTAGTCAAATGGTAGAGCGCTCGCTTAGCATGCGAAGAGGTAGCGGGATCGCTGCCCGCATCCTCCATAACCTTTTGACTTTTTCAAATGCCTTTTCTCATGCCACTCTTTGACAAGCTAGGAAGGTAGGCGAGCAAAGGCCGGCCAAGCCTTCGATAGCTCAGCTGGTAGAGCGGAGGACTGTAGTAAAAACATTAGCAATCCTTAGGTCGCTGGTCGATTCCGGCTCGCAGGACCTTTTCTTTGGGGGGAGGGAGGCGGGTGCTCCTTTCGTGTTGACCTTTCGAGCAGCTGAAACACACATTCTGGCTGCGCTCTTCCTTCTACTACCTTAAAACCACCCTTTTAAGAGAGCTGTGCTCCCAGTCTGAGGAATTTAAAACAGACACCACATCCAAGCTCTCAGTTGGGAGTGCAGCTCAGGCCTGCCAAAGGAGGGCCTTTCGCTGTGCCCTGAAAGCCAAAGAAAATTAGGCCATCGTCCCTGGGTGGACTCGAACCACCAACCTTTCGGTTAACAGCCGAACGCGCTAACCGATTGCGCCACAGAGACACCGTTGCTGCACGCAATTGCTCGAAGCCCCAGCCAGGTCACATGACCTTTGACTCAATAATATCGAAAAAGGAAAACAGCCTTAAGGGGGGGCCCTGGCCTTTAACAAATGGCTATACTTGCTGGCGCATGGTAGCCAGAGGCCACCTATTTCGGCTTCTCTTCCCCGCCTTCCTAACCTCCTGAGCAGCAGCAGAGTGGCGCAGCGGAAGCGTGCTGGGCCCATAACCCAGAGGTCGATGGATCGAAACCATCCTCTGCTAAGAGCTCACTTTTACAAACCCGCAAGTACAATTCCCCAGAAGTTTCTGCTTAAAATCTAGGAGAGTGGGGGCCGATTCATCAGCCGCCTCTTGCTCGTTGCCAAACACCTGTCTTCAATATCTCCAACAAGACAAACTGGACAAGTATGTGGCTGTGTCTAAAAAGCCTTGTTGCAAGCAAATATCACCTGCTTGCGCAAAGAAGGTTTTGTGTTGCACTAGTGGGGTAGCCAAAAATTTCTTCCAGAAGCACCATGCTTCTGCCCGGTTTCGAAGCCGGAATATTTCACGTGTTGGTGCTTTTGGCTACGTAGTGGGGTAGCCAAAAGGCTGCAAAAGAACTGTGTTTCTGCCCGGTTCGAACCGGGGACCTTTCGCGTGTGAGGCGAACGTGATAACCGCTACACTACAGAAACCTGCCTGTTGAGACAGGCACCGCTATGGCGAGCCAGCCGCCAGTATTCAAACCGAGCGGAGGAAAACTGGGGCTTCGAAGTAAAAAGGTTTGTCCCTGGATCAAAAGGGTACCCAAACCAATGTTTCTGCCCGGTTTCGAACCGGGGACCTTTCGCGTGTTAGGCGAACGTGATGACCACTACACTACAGAAAACTCGGCGGAGGCCAACGCAGCTTTCCTCGCGCGAGCGAACAACACAAGTTTGAAAAAAGGAAGGAAAGTACTTTAAACTGGGGACCATCCCAGGCTGCCCCAAGTCCTGTCAGCTTCCCAATAGTTTCTTACTTGTGGCGATTGGGATGCACACTTAAAAAAAAAAAACAAAAAAAAACAAAAAAAAACTGGTTATTTAAGTCACAGCGTGGTGGGATGATGGCCAAAGTGAACGGACGTGAGAGGGGGATTAGCTCAAATGGTAGAGCGCTCGCTTAGCATGCGAGAGGTAGCGGGATCGATGCCCGCATCCTCCATAACCTTTTGACTTTTTCAAATGCCTTTTCTCATGCCACTCTTTGACAAGCCTAGGAGGTAGGCGAGCAAAGGCCGGCCAAGCCTTCGATAGCTCAGCTGGTAGAGCGGAGGACTGTAGTAAAAACATTAGCAATCCTTAGGTCGCTGGTTCGATTCCGGCTCGAAGGACCTTTTTCTTTTGGGGGAGGGAGGCGGGTGCATCCTTTCGTGTTGGACCTTTCGAGCAGCTGAAACACACATTCTGGCTGCGCTCTTCCTCTACTACCTTAAAACACCCTTTAAGAGAGCTGTGCTCCCAGTCTGAGGAATTTAAAACAGACACCACATCCAAGCTCTCAGTTGGGAGTGCAGCTCAGGCCTGCCAAAGGAGGGCCTTTCGCTGTGCCCTGAAAGCCAAAGAAAATTAGGCCATCGTCCCTGGGTGGACTCGAACCACCAACCTTTCGGTTAACAGCCGAACGCGCTAACCGATTGCGCCACAGAGACACCGTTGCTGCACGCAATTGCTCGAAGCCCCAGCCAGGTCACATGACCTTTGACTCAATAATATCGAAAAAGGAAAACAGCCTCAAGGGGGGGCCCTGGCCTTTAACAAATGGCTATACTTGCTGGCGCATGGTAGCCAGAGGCCACCTATTTCGGCTTCTCTTCCCCGCCTTCCTAACCTCCTGAGCAGCAGCAGAGTGGCGCAGCGGAAGCGTGCTGGGCCCATAACCCAGAGGTCGATGGATCGAAACCATCCTCTGCTAAGAGCTCACTTTTACAAACCCCGCAAGTACAATTCCCCAGAAGTTTCTGCTTAAAATCTAGGAGAGTGGGGGCCGATTCATCAGCCGCCTCTTGCTCGTTGCCAAACACCTGTCTTCAATATCTCCAACAAGACAAAGGACAAGTATGTGGCTGTGTCTAAAAAGCCTTGTTGCAAGCAAATATCACCTGCTTGCGCAAAGAAGGTTTTGTGTTGCACTAGTGGGGTAGCCAAAAATTTCTTCCAGAAGCACCATGCTTCTGCCCGGTTTCGAAGCCGGAATATTTCACGTGTTGGTGCTTTTGGCTACGTAGTGGGGTAGCCAAAAGGCTGCAAAAGAACTGTGTTTCTGCCCGGTTCCGAAACGGGGACCTTTCGCGTGTGAGGCGAACGTGATAACCGCTACACTACAGAAACCTGCCTGTTGAGACAGGCACCGCTATGGCGAGCCAGCCGCCAGTATTCAAACCGAGCGGAGGAAAACTGGGGCTTCGAAGTAAAAAGGTTTGTCCCTGGATCAAAAGGGTACCCAAACCAATGTTTCTGCCCGGTTTCGAACCGGGGACCTTTCGCGTGTTAGGCGAACGTGATGACCACTACACTACAGAAACTCGGCGGAGGCCAACGCAGCTTTTCCTCGCGAGCGAACAACACAAGTTTGAAAAAAGGAAGGAAGTACTTTAAACTGGGGACCATCCCAGGCTGCCCCAAGTCCTGTCAGCTTCCCAATAGTTTCTTACTTGTGGCGATTGGGATGCACACTAAAAAAAACAAAACAAAAAAAAACAAAAAAAAACTGGTTATTTAAGTCACAGCGTGGTGGGATGATGGCCAAAGTGAACGGACGTGAGAGGGGGATTAGCTCAAATGGTAGAGCGCTCGCTTAGCATGCGAGAGGTAGCGGGATCGATGCCCGCATCCTCCATAACCTTTTGACTTTTTCAAATGCCTTTCTCATGCCACTCTTTGACAAGCCTAGGAGGTAGGCGAGCAAAGGCCGGCCAAGCCTTCGATAGCTCAGCTGGTAGAGCGGAGGACTGTAGTAAAAACATTAGCAATCCTTAGGTCGCTGGTTCGATTCCGGCTCGAAGGACCTTTTTCTTTGGGGGGAGGGAGGCGGGTGCATCCTTTCGTGTTGGACCTTTCGAGCAGCTGAAACACACATTCTGGCTGCGCTCTCTACTACCTTAAAACACCCTTTTAAGAGAGCTGTGCTCCCAGTCTGAGGAATTTAAAACAGACACCACATCCAAGCTCTCAGTTGGGAGTGCAGCTCAGGCCTGCCAAAGGAGGGCCTTTCGCTGTGCCCTGAAAGCCAAAGAAAATTAGGCCATCGTCCCTGGGTGGACTCGAACCACCAACCTTTCGGTTAACAGCCGAACGCGCTAACCGATTGCGCCACAGAGACACCGTTGCTGCACGCAATTGCTCGAAGCCCCAGCCAGGTCACATGACCTTTGACTCAATAATATCGAAAAAAGGAAAACAGCCTCAAGGGGGGGCCCTGGCCTTTAACAAATGGCTATACTTGCTGGCGCATGGTAGCCAGAGGCCACCTATTTCGGCTTCTCTTCCCCGCCTTCCTAACCTCCTGAGCAGCAGCAGAGTGGCGCAGCGGAAGCGTGCTGGGCCCATAACCCAGAGGTCGATGGATCGAAACCATCCTCTGCTAAGAGCTCACTTTTACAAACCCCGCAAGTACAATCCCCAGAAGTTTCTGCTTAAAATCTAGGAGAGTGGGGGCCGATTCATCAGCCGCCTCTTGCTCGTTGCCAAACACCTGTCTTCAATATCTCCAACAAGACAAACTGGACAAGTATGTGGCTGTGTCTAAAAAGCCTTGTTGCAAGCAAAATATCACCTGCTTGCGCAAAGAAGGTTTTGTGTTGCACTAGTGGGGTAGCCAAAAATTTCTTCCAGAAGCACCATGCTTCTGCCCGGTTTCGAAGCCGGAATATTTCACGTGTTGGTGCTTTGGCTACGTAGTGGGGTAGCCAAAAGCTGCAAAAGAACTGTGTTTCTGCCCGGTTTCGAACCGGGGACCTTTCGCGTGTTAGGCGAACGTGATGACCACTACACTACAGAAACCCTGCCTGTTGAGACAGGCACCGCTATGGCGAGCCAGCCGCCAGTATTCAAACCGAGCGGAGGAAAACTGGGGCTTCGAAGTAAAAAGGTTTGTCCCTGGATCAAAAGGGTACCCAAACCAATGTTTCTGCCCGGTTTCGAACCGGGGTACCTTTCGCGTGTTAGGCGAACGTGATGACCACTACACTACAGAAACTCGGCGGAGGCCAACGCAGCTTTCCTCGCGAGCGAACAACACAAGTTTGAAAAAGGAAGGAAAGTACTTTAAACTGGGGACCATCCCAGGCTGCCCCAAGTCCTGTCAGCTTCCCAATAGTTTCTTTACTTGTGGCGATTGGGATGCACACTTAAAAAAAAAAAACAAAAAAAAACAAAAAAAAACTGGTTATTTAAGTCACAGCGTGGTGGGATGATGGCCAAAGTGAACGGACGTGAGAGGGGGATTAGCTCAAATGGTAGAGCGCTCGCTTAGCATGCGAGAGGTAGCGGGATCGATGCCCGCATCCTCCATAACCTTTTGACTTTTTCAAATGCCTTTTCTCATGCCACTCTTTGACAAGCCGAGGAGGTAGGCGAGCAAAGGCCGGCCAAGCCTTCGATAGCTCAGCTGGTAGAGCGGAGGACTGTAGTAAAAACATTAGCAATCCTTAGGTCGCTGGTTCGATTCCGGCTCGAAGGACCTTTTTCTTTGGGGGGGAGGGAGGCGGGTGCATCCTTTCGTGTTGGACCTTTCGAGCAGCTGAAACACACATTCTGGCTGCGCTCTTCCTCTACTACCTTAAAACACCCTTTTAAGAGAGCTGTGCTCCCAGTCTGAGGAATTTAAAACAGACACCACATCCAAGCTCTCAGTTGGGAGTGCAGCTCAGGCCTGCCAAAGGAGGGCCTTTCGCTGTGCCCTGAAAGCCAAAGAAAATTAGGCCATCGTCCCTGGGTGGACTCGAACCACCAACCTTTCGGTTAACAGCCGAACGCGCTAACCGATTGCGCCACAGAGACACCGTTGCTGCACGCAATTGCTCGAAGCCCCAGCCAGGTCACATGACCTTTGACTCAATAATATCGAAAAAGGAAAACAGCCTCAAGGGGGGGCCCTGGCCTTTAACAAATGGCTATACTTGCTGGCGCATGGTAGCCAGAGGCCACCTATTTCGGCTTCTCTTCCCCGCCTTCCTAACCTCCTGAGCAGCAGCAGAGTGGCGCAGCGGAAGCGTGCTGGGCCCATAACCCAGAGGTCGATGGATCGAAACCATCCTCTGCTAAGAGCTCACTTTTACAAACCCCGCAAGTACAATTCCCCAGAAGTTTCTGCTTAAAATCTAGGAGAGTGGGGGCCGATTCATCAGCCGCCTCTTGCTCGTTGCCAAACACCTGTCTTCAATATCTCCAACAAGACAAACTGGACAAGTATGTGGCTGTGTCTAAAAAGCCTTGTTGCAAGCAAATATCACCTGCTTGCGCAAAGAAGGTTTTTGTGTTGCACTAGTGGGGTAGCCAAAAATTTCTTCCAGAAGCACCATGCTTCTGCCCGGTTTCGAAGCCGGAATATTTCACGTGTTGGTGCTTTTGGCTACGTAGTGGGGTAGCCAAAAGGCTGCAAAAGAACTGTATTCAAACCGAGCGGAGGAAAACTGGGGCTTCAAAGTAAAAAGGTTTGTCCCTGGATCAAAAGGGTACCCCAAACCAATGTTTCTGCCCGGTTTCGAACTGGGGACCTTTCGCGTGTTAGGCGAACGTGATGACCACTACACTACAGAAACTCGGCGGAGGCCAACGCAGCTTTCCTCGCGACCTATGCGAACAACACAAGTTTGAAAAAGGAAGGAAAGTACTTTAAACTGGGGACCATCCCAGGCTGCCCCAAGTCCTGTCAGCTTCCCAATAGTTTCTTACTTGTGGCGATTGGGATGCACACTTAAAAAACAAAACCAAAAAAAACTGGTTATTTAAGTCACAGCGTGGTGGGATGATGGCCAAAGTGAACGGACGTGAGAGGGGGATTAGCTCAAATGGTAGAGCGCTCGCTTAGCATGCGAGAGGTAGCGGGATCGATGCCCGCATCCTCCATAACCTTTTGACTTTTTCAAATGCCTTTTCTCATGCCACTCTTTGACAAGCCTAGGAGGTAGGCGAGCAAAGGCCGGCCAAGCCTTCGATAGCTCAGCTGGTAGAGCGGAGGACTGTAGTAAAACATTAGTAATCCTTAGGTTGCTGGTTCGATTCCGGCCGAAGGACCTTTTTCTTTGGGGGGAGGGAGGCGGGTGCATCCTTTCGTGTTGGACCTTTCGAGCAGCTGAAACACACATTCTGGCTGCGCTCTTCCTCTACTACCTTAAAACACCCTTTTAAGAGAGCTGTGCTCCAAGTCTGAGGAATTTAAAACAGACACCACATCCAAGCTCCTCAGTTGGGAGTGCAGCTCAGGCCTGCCAAAGGAGGGCCTTTCGCTGTGCCCTGAAAGCCAAAGAAATTAGGCCATCGTCCCTGGGTGGACTCGAACCACCAACCTTTCGGTTAACAGCCGAACGCGCTAACCGATGGCGCCACAGAGACACCGTTGCTGCACGCAATTGCTCGAAGCCCCAGCCAGGTCACATGACCTTTGACTCAATAATATCGAAAAAGGAAAACAGCCTCAAGGGGGGGCTGTGGCCTATAACAAATGGCTATACTTGCTGGCGCATGGTAGCCAGAGGCCACCTATTTCGGCTTCTCTTCCCCGCCTTCCTAACCTCCTGAGCAGCAGCAGAGTGGCGCAGCGGAAGCGTGCTGGGCCCATAACCCAGAGGTCGATGGATCGAAACCAACCTCTGCTAAGAGCTCACTTTTACAAACCCCGCAAGTACAATTCCCCAGAAGTTTCTGCTTAAAATCTTAGGAGAGTGGGGGCCGATTCATCAGCCGCCTCTTGCTCGTTGCCAAACACCTGTCTTCAATATCTCCAACAAGACAAACTGGACAAGTATGTGGCTGTGTCTAAAAAGCCTTGTTGCAAGCAAATATCACCTGCTTGCGCAAAGAAGGTTTTGTGTTGCACTAGTGGGGTAGCCCAAAATTTCTTCCAGAAGCACCATGCTTCTGCCCGGTTTCGAAGCCGGAATATTTCACGTGTTGGTGCTTTTGGCTACGTAGTGGGGTAGCCAAAAGGCTGCAAAAGAACTGTGTTTCTGCCCGGTTTCGAACCGGGGACCTTTCGCGTGTGAGGCGAACGTGATAACCGCTACACTACAGAAACCTGCCTGTTGAGGACAGGCACCGCTATGGCGAGCCAGCCGCCAGTATTCAAACCGAGCGGAGGAAAACTGGGCTTCGAAGTAAAAAGGTTTGTCCCTGGATCAAAAGGGTACCCAAACCAATGTTCTGCCCGGTTTCGAACCGGGGACCTTTCGCGTGTAGGCGAACGTGATGACCACTACACTACAGAAACTCGGCGGAGGCCAACGCAGCTTTCCTCGCGAGCGAACAACACAAGTTTGAAAAAAGGAAGGAAAGTACTTTAAACTGGGGACCATCCCAGGCTGCCCCAAGTCCTGTCAGCTTCCCAATAGTTTCTTACTTGTGGCGATTGGGATGCACACTTAAAAAAACAAAACAAAAAAAAACAAAAAAAAACTGGTTATTTAAGTCACAGCGTGGTGGGATGATGGCCAAAGTGAACGGACGTGAGAGGGGGATTAGCTCAAATGGTAGAGCGCTCGCTTAGCATGCGAGAGGTAGCTGGATCGATGCCCGCATCCTCCATAACCTTTTGACTTTTTCAAATGCCTTTTCTCATGCCACTCTTTGACAAGCCTAGGAGGTAGGCGAGCAAAGGCCGGCCAAGCCTTGATAGCTCAGCTGGTAGAGCGGAGGGACTGTAGTAAAAACATTAGCAATCCTTAGGTCGCTGGTTCGATTCCGGCTCGAAGGACCTTTTTTCTTTGGGGGGAGGGAGGCGGGTGCATCCTTTCGTGTTGGACCTTTCGAGCAGCTGAAACACACATTCTGGCTGCGCTCTTCCTCTACTACCTTAAAACACCCTTTTAAGAGAGCTGTGCTCCCCAGTCTGAGGAATTTAAAACAGACACCACATCCAAGCTCTCAGTTGGGAGTGCAGCTCAGGCCTGCCCAAAGGAGGGCCTTTCGCTGTGCCCTGAAAGCCAAAGAAAATTAGGCCATCGTCCCCTGGGTGGACTCGAACCACCAACCTTTCGGTTAACAGCCGAACGCGCTAACCGATTGCGCCACAGAGACACCGTTGCTGCACGCAATTGCTCGAAGCCCCAGCCAGGTCACATGACCTTTTGACTCAATAATATCGAAAAAAGGAAAAACAGCCTCAAGGGGGGCCCTGGCCTTTAACAAATGGCTATACTTGCTGGCGCATGGTAGCCAGAGGCCACCTATTTCGGCTTCTCTTCCCCGCCTTCCTAACCTCCTGAGCAGCAGCAGAGTGGCGCAGTGGAAGCGTGCTGGGCCCATAACCCAGAGGTCGATGGATCGAAACCATCCTCTGCTAAGAGCTCACTTTTACAAACCCCGCAAGTACAATTCCCCAGAAGTTTCTGCTTAAATCTAGGAGAGTGGGGGCCGATTCATCAGCCGCCTCTTGCTCGTTGCCAAACACCTGTCTTCAATATCTCCAACAAGACAAACTGGACAAGTATGTGGCTGTGTCTAAAAAGCCCTTGTTGCAAGCAAATATCACCTGCTTGCGCAAAGAAGGTTTTGTGTTGCACTAGTGGGGTAGCCAAAAATTTCTTCCAGAAGCACCATGCTTCTGCCCGGTTTCGAAGCCGGAATATTTCACGTGTTGGTGCTTTTGGCTACGTAGTGGGGTAGCCAAAAGGCTGCAAAAGAACTGTATTCAAACCGAGCGGAGGAAAACTGGGGCTTCAAAGTAAAAAGGTTTGTCCCTGGATCAAAAGGGTACCCAAACCAATGTTTCTGCCCGGTTTCGAAACTGGGGACCTTTCGCGTGTTAGGCGAACGTGATGACCACTACACTACAGAAACCGGCGGAGGCCAACGCAGCTTTCCTCGCGAGCGAACAACACAAGTTTGAAAAAGGAAGGAAGTACTTTAAACTGGGGACCATCCCAGGCTGCCCCAAGTCCTGTCAGCTTCCCAATAGTTTCTTACTTGTGGCGATTGGGATGCACACTTAAAAAAACAAAACAAAAAAAACTGGTTATTTAAGTCACAGCGTGGTGGGATGATGGCCAAAGTGAACGGACGTGAGAGGGGGATTAGCTCAAATGGTAGAGCGCTCGCTTAGCATGCGAGAGGTAGCGGGATCGATGCCCGCATCCCTCCATAACCTTTTGACTTTTTCAAATGCCTTTTCTCATGCCACTCTTTGACAAGCCTAGGAGGTAGGCCGAGCAAAGGCCGGCCAAGCCTTCGATAGCTCAGCTGGTAGAGCGGAGGACTGTAGTAAAAACATTAGCAATCCTTAGGTCGCTGGTTCGATTCCGGCTCGAAGGACCTTTTTCTTTGGGGGGAGGGAGGCGGGTGCATCCTTTCGTGTTGGACCTTTCGAGCAGCTGAAACACACATTCTGGCTGCGCTCTTCCTCTACTACCTTAAAACACCCTTTTAAGAGAGCTGTGCTCCAAGTCTGAGGAATTTAAAACAGACACCACATCCAAGCTCTCAGTTGGGAGTGCAGCTCAGGCCTGCCAAAGGAGGGCCTTTCGCTGTGCCCTGAAAGCCAAAGAAATTAGGCCATCGTCCCTGGGTGGACTCGAACCACCCAACCTTTCGGTTAACAGCCGAACGCGCTAACCGATGGCGCCACAGAGACACCGTTGCTGCACGCAATTGCTCGAAGCCCCAGCCAGGTCACATGACCTTTGACTCAATAATATCGAAAAAGGAAAACAGCCTCAAGGGGGGGCCCTGGCCTTTAACAAATGGCTATACTTGCTGGCGCATGGTAGCCAGAGGCCACCTATTTCGGCTTCTCTTCCCCGCCTTTCCCTAACCTCCTGAGCAGCAGCAGAGTGGCGCAGCGGAAGCGTGCTGGGCCCATAACCCAGAGGTCGATGGATCGAAACCATCCTCTGCTAAGAGCTCACTTTTACAAACCCCGCAAGTACAATTCCCCAGAAGTTTCTGCTTAAAATCTAGGAGAGTGGGGGCCGATTCATCAGCCGCCTCTTGCTCGTTGCCAAACACCTGTCTTCAATATCTCCAACAAGACAAACTGGACAAGTATGTGGCTGTGTCTAAAAAGCCTTGTTGCAAGCAAATATCACCTGCTTGCGCAAAGAAGGTTTTTGTGTTGCACTAGTGGGGTAGCCAAAAATTTCTTCAGAAGCACCATGCTTCTGCCCGGTTTCGAAGCCGGAATATTTCACGTGTTGGTGCTTTTGGCTACGTAGTGGGGTAGCCAAAAGGCTGCAAAAGAACTGTGTTTCTGCCCGGTTTCGAACCGGGGACCTTTCGCGTGTGAGGCGAACGTGATAACCGCTACACTACAGAAACCTGCCTGTTGAGACAGGCACCGCTATGGCGAGCCAGCCGCCAGTATTCAAACCGAGCGGAGGAAAACTGGGGCTTCGAAGTAAAAGGTTTGTCCCTGGATCAAAAGGGTACCCAAACCAATGTTTCTGCCCGGTTTCGAACCGGGGACCTTTCGCGTGTTAGGCGAACGTGATGACCACTACACTACAGAAACTCGGCGGAGGCCAACGCAGCTTCCTCGCGAGCGAACAACACAAGTTTGAAAAAAGGAAGGAAAGTACTTTAAACTGGGGACCATCCCAGGCTGCCCAAGTCCTGTCAGCTTCCCAATAGTTTCTTACTTGTGGCGATTGGGATGCACACTTAAAAAACAAAACAAAAAAAACAAAAAAAAAACTGGTTATTTAAGTCACAGCGTGGTGGGATGATGGCCAAAGTGAACGGACGTGAGAGGGGGATTAGCTCAAATGGTAGAGCGCTCGCTTAGCATGCGAGAGCTAGCTGGATCGATGCCCGCATCCTCCATAACCTTTTGACTTTTTCAAATGCCTTTTCTCATGCCACTCTTTGACAAGCCTAGGAGGTAGGCGAGCAAAGGCCGGCCAAGCCTTGATAGCTCAGCTGGTAGAGCGGAGGACTGTAGTAAAAACATTAGCAATCCTTAGGTCGCTGGTTCGATTCCGGCTTGAAGGACCTTTTTCTTTGGGGGGAGGGAGGCGGGTGCATCCTTTCGTGTTGGACCTTTCGAGCAGCTGAAACACACATTCTGGCTGCGCTCTTCCTCTACTACCTTAAAACACCCTTTTAAGAGAGCTGTGCTCCCAGTCTGAGGAATTTAAAACAGACACCACATCCAAGCTCTCAGTTGGGAGTGCAGCTCAGGCCTGCCAAAGGAGGGCCTTTCGCTGTGCCCTGAAAGCCAAAGAAAATTAGGCCATCGTCCCTGGGTGGACTCGAACCACCAACCTTTCGGTTAACATGCCGAACGCGCTAACCGATTGCGCCACAGAGACACCGTTGCTGCACGCAATTGCTCGAAGCCCCAGCCAGGTCACATGACCTTTGACTCAATAATATCGAAAAAGGAAAACAGCCTCAAGGGGGGGCCCTGGCCTTTAACAAATGGCTATACTTGCTGGCGCATGGTAGCCAGAGGCCACCTATTTCGGCTTCTCTTCCCCGCCTTCCTAACCTCCTGAGCAGCAGCAGAGTGGCGCAGCGGAAGCGTGCTGGGCCCATAACCCAGAGGTCGATGGATCGAAACCATCCTCTGCTAAGAGCTCACTTTTACAAACCCCGCAAGTACAATTCCCCAGAAGTTTCTGCTTAAAATCTAGGAGAGTGGGGGCCGATTCATCAGCCGCCTCTTGCTCGTTGCCAAACACCTGTCTTCAATATCTCCAACAAGACAAACTGGACAAGTATGTGGCTGTGTCTAAAAAGCCTTGTTGCAAGCAAATATCACCTGCTTGCGCAAAGAAGGTTTTGTGTTGCACTAGTGGGGTAGCCAAAAATTTCTTCCAGAAGCACCATGCTTCTGCCCGGTTTCGAAGCCGGAATATTTCACGTGTTGGTGCTTTTGGCTACGTAGTGGGGTAGCCAAAAGGCTGCAAAAGAACTGTGTTTCTGCCCGGTTTCGAACCGGGGACCTTTCGCGTGTGAGGCGAACGTGATAACCGCTACACTACAGAAACCTGCCTGTTGAGACAGGCACCGCTATGGCGAGCCAGCCGCCAGTATTCAAACCGAGCGGAGGAAAACTAGGGCTTCGAAGTAAAAAGGGTTTGTCCCTGGATCAAAAGGGTACCCAAACCAATGTTTCTGCCCGGTTTCAAACCGGGGACCTTTCGCGTGTTAGGCGAACGTGATGACCACTACACTACAGAAACTCGGCGGAGGCCAACGCAGCTTTCCTCGCGAGCGAACAACACAAGTTTGAAAAAAGGAAGGAAAGTACTTTAAACTGGGGACCATCCCAGGCTGCCCCAAGTCCTGTCAGCTTCCCAATAGTTTCTTAGTTGTGGCGATTGGGATGCACACTTAAAAAAACAAAACAAAAAAAACAAAAAAAAACTGGTTATTTAAGTCACAGCGTGGTGGGATGATGGCCAAAGTGAACGGACGTGAGAGGGGGATTAGCTCAAATGGTAGAGCGCTCGCTTAGCATGCGAGAGGTAGCGGGATCGATGCCCGCATCCTCCATAACCTTTTGACTTTTTCAAATGCCTTTTCTCATGCCACTCTTTGACAAGCCTAGGAGGTAGGCGAGCAAAGGCCGGCCAAGCCTTCGATAGCTCAGCTGGTAGAGCGGAGGACTGTAGTAAAACATTAGCAATCCTTAGGTCGCTGGTTCGATTCCGGCTCGAAGGACCTTTTTCTTTGGGGGGAGGGAGGCGGGTGCATCCTTTCGTGTTGGACCTTTCGAGCAGCTGAAACACACATTCTGGCTGCGCTCTTCCTCTACTACCTTAAAACACCCTTTTAAGAGAGCTGTGCTCCCAGTCTGAGGAATTTAAAACAGACACCACATCCAAGCTCTCAGTTGGGAGTGCAGCTCAGGCCTGCCAAAGGAGGCCTTTCGCTGTGCCCTGAAAGCCAAAGAAAATTAGGCCATCGTCCCTGGGTGGACTCGAACCACCAACCTTTCGGTTAACAGCCGAACGCGCTAACCGATTGCGCCACAGAGACACCGTTGCTGCACGCAATTGCTCGAAGGCCCCAGCCAGGTCACATGACCTTTGACTCAATAATATCGAAAAAGGAAAACAGCCTCAAGGGGGGGGCCCTGGCCTTTAACAAATGGCTATACTTGCTGGCGCATGGTAGCCAGAGGCCACCTATTTCGGCTTCTCTTCCCCGCCTTCCTAACCTCCTGAGCAGCAGCAGAGTGGCGCAGCGGAAGCGTGCTGGGCCCATAACCCAGAGGTCGATGGATCGAAACCATCCTCTGCTAAGAGCTCACTTTTACAAACCCCGCAAGTACAATTCCCCAGAAGTTTCTGCTTAAAATCTAGGAGAGTGGGGGCCGATTCATCAGCCGCCTCTTGCTCGTTGCCAAACACCTGTCTTCAATATCTCCAACAAGACAAACTGGACAAGTATGTGGCTGTGTCTAAAAAGCCTTGTTGCAAGCAAATATCACCTGCTTGCGCAAAGAAGGTTTGTGTTGCACTAGTGGGGTAGCCAAAAATTTCTTCCAGAAGCACCATGCTTCTGCCCGGTTTCGAAGCCGGAATATTTCACGTGTTGGTGCTTTTGGCTACGTAGTGGGGTAGCCAAAAGGCTGCAAAAGAACTGTGTTTCTGCCCGGTTTCGAACCGGGGACCTTTCGCGTGTGAGGCGAACGTGATAACCGCTACACTACAGAAACCTGCCTGTTGAGACAGGCACCGCTATGGCGAGCCAGCCGCCAGTATTCAAACCGAGCGGAGGAAAACTGGGGCTTCGAAGTAAAAAGGTTTGTCCCTGGATCAAAAGGGTACCCAAACCAATGTTTCTGCCCGGTTTCGAACCGGGGACCTTTCGCGTGTTAGGCGAACGTGATGACCACTACACTACAGAAACTCGGCGGAGGCCAACGCAGCTTTCCTCGCGAGCGAACAACACAAGTTTGAAAAAAGGAAGGAAAGTACTTTAAACTGGGGACCATCCCAGGCTGCCCCAAGTCCTGTCAGCTTCCCAATAGTTTCTTACTTGTGGCGATTGGGATGCACACTTAAAAAAACAAAACAAAAAAAAACAAAAAAAAACTGGTTATTTAAGTCACAGCGTGGTGGGATGATGGCCAACGTGAACGGACGTGAGAGGGGGATTAGCTCAAATGGTAGAGCGCTCGCTTAGCATGCGAGAGGTAGCGGGATCGATGCCCGCATCCTCCATAACCTTTTGACTTTTTCAAATGCCTTTTCTCATGCCACTCTTTGACAAGCCTAGGAGGTAGGCGAGCAAAGGCCGGCCAGCCTTCGATAGCTCAGCTGGTAGAGCGGAGGTCTGTAGTAAAAACATTAGCAATCCTTAGGTCGCTGGTTCGATTCCGGCTCGAAGGACCTTTTTCTTTGGGGGGAGGGAGGCGGGTGCATCCTTTCGTGTTGGACCTTTCGAGCAGCTGAAACACACATTCTGGCTGCGCTCTCCTCTACTACCTTAAAACACCCTTTTAAGAGAGCTGTGCTCCAAGTCTGAGGAATTTAAAACAGACACCACATCCAAGCTCTCAGTTGGGAGTGCAGCTCAGGCCTGCCAAAGGAGGGCCTTTCGCTGTGCCCTGAAAGCCAAAGAAAATTAGGCCATCGTCCCTGGGTGGACTCGAACCACCAACCTTTCGGTTAACAGCCGAACGCGCTAACCGATGGCGCCACAGAGACACCGTTGCTGCACGCAATTGCTCGAAGCCCCAGCCAGGTCACATGACCTTTGACTCAATAATATCGAAAAAGGAAAACAGCCTCAAGGGGGGGCCCTGGCCTTTAACAAATGGCTATACTTGCTGGCGCATGGTAGCCAGAGGCCACCTATTTCGGCTTCTCTTCCCCGCCTTCCTAACCTCCTGAGCAGCAGCAGAGTGGCGCAGCGGAAGCGTGCTGGGCCCATAACCCAGAGGTCGATGGATCGAAACCATCCTCTGCTAAGAGCTCACTTTTACAAACCCCGCAAGTACAATTCCCCAGAAGTTTCTGCTTAAAATCTAGGAGAGTGGGGGCCGATTCATCAGCCGCCTCTTGCTCGTTGCCAAACACCTGTCTTCAATATCTCCAACAAGACAAACTGGACAAGTATGTGGCTGTGTCTAAAAAGCCTTGTTGCAAGCAAATATCACCTGCTTGCGCAAAGAAGGTTTTGTGTTGCACTAGTGGGGTAGCCAAAAATTTCTTCCAGAAGCACCATGCTTCTGCCCGGTTTCGAAGCCGGAATATTTCACGTGTTGGTGCTTTTGGCTACGTAGTGGGGTAGCCAAAAGGCTGCAAAAGAACTGTGTTTCTGCCCGGTTTCGAACCGGGGACCTTTCGCGTGTGAGGCGAACGTGATAACCGCTACACTACAGAAACCTGCCTGTTGAGACAGGCACCGCTATGGCGAGCCAGCCGCCAGTATTCAAAACCGAGCGGAGGAAAACTGGGGCTTCGAAGTAAAAAGGTTTGTCCCTGGATCAAAAGGGTACCCAAACCAATGTTTCTGCCCGGTTTCGAACCGGGGACCTTTCGCGTGTTAGGCGAACGTGATGACCACTACATTACAGAAACTCGGCGGAGGCCAACGCAGCTTTCCTCGCGACGCGAACAACACAAGTTTGAAAAAAGGAAGGAAAGTACTTTAAACTGGGGACCATCCCAGGCTGCCCCAAGTCCTGTCAGCTTCCCAATAGTTTCTTACTTGTGGCGATTGGGATGCACACTTAAAAAAACAAAACAAAAAAAAACAAAAAAAACTGGTTATTTAAGTCACAGCGTGGTGGGATGATGGCCAAAGTGAACGGACGTGAGAGGGGGATTAGCTCAAATGGTAGAGCGCTCGCTTAGCATGCGAGAGGTAGCTGGATCGATGCCCGCATCCTCCATAACCTTTTGACTTTTTCAAATGCCTTTTCTCATGCCACTCTTTGACAAGCCTAGGAGGTAGGCGAGCAAAGGCCGGCCAAGCCTTGATAGCTCAGCTGGTAGAGCGGAGGACTGTAGTAAAAACATTAGCAATCCTTAGGTCGCTGGTTCGATTCCGGCTTGAAGGACCTTTTCTTTGGGGGGGAGGGAGGCGGGTGCATCCCTTTCGTGTTGGACCTTTCGAGCAGCTGAAACACACATTCTGGCTGCGCTCTTCCTCTACTACCTTAAAACACCCTTTTAAGAGAGCTGTGCTCCCAGTCTGAGGAATTTAAAACAGACACCACATCCAAGCTCTCAGTTGGGAGTGCAGCTCAGGCCTGCCAAAGGAGGGCCTTTCGCTGTGCCCTGAAAGCCAAAGAAAATTAGGCCATCGTCCCTGGGTGGACTCGAACCACCAACCTTTCGGTTAACAGCCGAACGCGCTAACCGATTGCGCCACAGAGACACCGTTGCTGCACGCAATTGCTCGAAGCCCCAGCCAGGTCACATGACCTTTGACTCAATAATATCGAAAAAGGAAAACAGCCTCAAGGGGGGCCCTGGCCTTTAACAAATGGCTATACTTGCTGGCGCATGGTAGCCAGAGGCCACCTATTTCGGCTTCTCTTCCCCGCCTTCCTAACCTCCTGAGCAGCAGCAGAGTGGCGCAGCGGAAGCGTGCTGGGCCCATAACCCAGAAGTCGATGGATCGAAACCATCCTCTGCTAAGAGCTCACTTTTACAAACCCCGCAAGTACAATTCCCCAGAAGTTTCTGCTTAAAATCTAGGAGAGTGGGGGCCGATTCATCAGCCGCCTCTTGCTCGTTGCCAAACACCTGTCTTCAATATCTCCAACAAGACAAACTGGACAAGTATGTGGCTGTGTCTAAAAAGCCTTGTTGCAAGCAAATATCACCTGCTTGCGCAAAGAAGGTTTTGTGTTGCACTAGTGGGGTAGCCAAAAATTTCTTCCAGAAGCACCATGCTTCTGCCCGGTTTCGAAGCCGGAATATTTCACGTGTTGGTGCTTTTGGCTACGTAGTGGGGTAGCCAAAAGGCTGCAAAAGAACTGTGTTTCTGCCCGGTTTCGAACCGGGGACCTTTCGCGTGTGAGGCGAACGTGATAACCGCTACACTACAGAAACCTGCCTGTTGAGACAGGCACCGCTATGGCGAGCCAGCCGCCAGTATTCAAACCGAGCGGAGGAAAACTAGGGCTTCGAAGTAAAAAGGTTTGTCCCTGGATCAAAAGGGTACCCAAACCAATGTTTCTGCCCGGTTTCAAACCGGGGACCTTTCGCGTGTTAGGCGAACGTGATGACCACTACACTACAGAAACTCGGCGGAGGCCAACGCAGCTTTCCTCGCGAGCGAACAACACAAGTTTGAAAAAAGGAAGGAAAGTACTTTAAACTGGGGACCATCCCAGGCTGCCCCAAGTCCTGTCAGCTTCCCAATAGTTTCTTAGTTGTGGCGATTGGGATGCACACTTAAAAAAACAAAACAAAAAAAAACAAAAAAAAACTGGTTATTTAAGTCACAGCGTGGTGGGATGATGGCCAAAGTGAACGGACGTGAGAGGGGGATTAGCTCAAATGGTAGAGCGCTCGCTTAGCATGCGAGAGGTAGCGGGATCGATGCCCGCATCCTCCATAACCTTTTGACTTTTTCAAATGCCTTTTCTCATGCCACTCTTTGACAAGCCTAGGAGGTAGGCGAGCAAAGGCCGGCCAAGCCTTCGATAGCTCAGCTGGTAGAGCGGAGGACTGTAGTAAAAACATTAGCAATCCTTAGGTCGCTGGTTCGATTCCGGCTCGAAGGACCTTTTTCTTTGGGGGGAGGGAGGCGGGTGCATCCTTTCGTGTTGGACCTTTCGAGCAGCTGAAACACACATTCTGGCTGCGCTCTTCCTCTACTACCTTAAAACACCCTTTTAAGAGAGCTGTGCTCCCAGTCTGAGGAATTTAAAACAGACACCACATCCAAGCTCTCAGTTGGGAGTGCAGCTCAGGCCTGCCAAAGGAGGGCCTTTCGCTGTGCCCTGAAAGCCAAAGAAAATTAGGCCATCGTCCCTGGGTGGACTCGAACCACCAACCTTTCGGTTAACAGCCGAACGCGCTAACCGATTGCGCCACAGAGACACCGTTGCTGCACGCAATTGCTCGAAGCCCCAGCCAGGTCACATGACCTTTGACTCAATAATATCGAAAAAGGAAAACAGCCTCAAGGGGGGGCCCTGGCCTTTAACAAATGGCTTATACTTGCTGGCGCATGGTAGCCAGAGGCCACCTATTTCGGCTTCTCTTCCCCGCCTTCCTAACCTCCTGAGCAGCAGCAGAGTGGCGCAGCGGAAGCGTGCTGGGCCCATAACCCAGAGGTCGATGGATCGAAACCATCCTCTGCTAAGAGCTCACTTTTACAAACCCCGCAAGTACAATTCCCCAGAAGTTTCTGCTTAAAATCTAGGAGAGTGGGGGCCGATTCATCAGCCGCCTCTTGCTCGTTGCCAAACACCTGTCTTCAATATCTCCAACAAGACAAACTGGACAAGTATGTGGCTGTGTCTAAAAAGCCTTGTTGCAAGCAAATATCACCTGCTTGCGCAAAGAAGGTTTTGTGTTGCACTAGTGGGGTAGCCAAAAATTTCTTCCAGAAGCACCATGCTTCTGCCCGGTTTCGAAGCCGGAATATTTCACGTGTTGGTGCTTTTGGCTACGTAGTGGGGTAGCCAAAAGGCTGCAAAAGAACTGTGTTTCTGCCCGGTTTCGAACCGGGGACCTTTCGCGTGTGAGGCGAACGTGATAACCGCTACACTACAGAAACCTGCCTGTTGAGACAGGCACCGCTATGGCGAGCCAGCCGCCAGTATTCAAACCGAGCGGAGGAAAACTAGGGCTTCGAAGTAAAAAGGTTTGTCCTGGATCAAAAGGGTACCCAAACCAATGTTTCTGCCCGGTTTCAAACCGGGGACCTTTCGCGTGTTAGGCGAACGTGATGACCACTACACTACAGAAACTCGGCGGAGGCCAACGCAGCTTTCCTCGCGACTGCGAACAACACAAGTTTGAAAAAAGGAAGGAAAGTACTTTAAACTGGGGACCATCCCAGGCTGCCCCAAGTCCTGTCAGCTTCCCAATAGTTTCTTAGTTGTGGCGATTGGGATGCACACTTAAAAAAACAAAACAAAAAAAACAAAAAAAAACTGGTTATTTAAGTCACAGCGTGGTGGGATGATGGCCAAAGTGAACGGACGTGAGAGGGGGATTAGCTCAAATGGTAGAGCGCTCGCTTAGCATGCGAGAGGTAGCGGGATCGATGCCCGCATCCTCCATAACCTTTTGACTTTTTCAAATGCCTTTTCTCATGCCACTCTTTGACAAGCCTAGGAGGTAGGCGAGCAAAGGCCGGCCAAGCCTTCGATAGCTCAGCTGGTAGAGCGGAGGTCTGTAGTAAAAACATTAGCAATCCTTAGGTCGCTGGTTCGATTCCGGCTCGAAGGACCTTTTTCTTTGGGGGGAGGGAGGCGGGTGCATCCTTTCGTGTTGGACCTGAAAACACACGACGACGAGCTGAAACACACATTCTGGCTGCGCTCTTCCTCTACTACCTTAAAACACCCTTTTAAGAGAGCTGTGCTCCCAGTCTGAGGAATTTAAAACAGACACCACATCCAAGCTCTCAGTTGGGAGTGCAGCTCAGGCCTGCCAAAGGAGGGCCTTTCGCTGTGCCCTGAAAGCCAAAGAAAATTAGGCCATCGTCCCTGGGTGGACTCGAACCACCAACCTTTCGGTTAACAGCCGAACGCGCTAACCGATGGCGCCACAGAGACACCGTTGCTGCACGCAATTGCTCGAAGCCCCAGCCAGGTCACATGACCTTTGACTCAATAATATCGAAAAAGGAAAACAGCCTCAAGGGGGGGCCCTGGCCTTTAACAAATGGCTATACTTGCTGGCGCATGGTAGCCAGAGGCCACCTATTTCGGCTTCTCTTCCCCGCCTTCCTAACCTCCTGAGCAGCAGCAGAGTGGCGCAGCGGAAGCGTGCTGGGCCCATAACCCAGAGGTCGATGGATCGAAACCATCCTCTGCTAAGAGCTCACTTTTACAAACCCCGCAAGTACAATTCCCCAGAAGTTTCTGCTTAAAATCTAGGAGAGTGGGGGCCGATTCATCAGCCGCCTCTTGCTCGTTGCCAAACACCTGTCTTCAATATCTCCAACAAGACAAACTGGACAAGTATGTGGCTGTGTCTAAAAAGCCTTGTTGCAAGCAAATATCACCTGCTTGCGCAAAGAAGGTTTTGTGTTGCACTAGTGGGGTAGCCAAAAATTTCTTCCAGAAGCACCATGCTTCTGCCCGGTTTCGAAGCCGGAATATTTCACGTGTTGGTGCTTTTGGCTACGTAGTGGGGTAGCCAAAAGGCTGCAAAAGAACTGTGTTTCTGCCCGGTTTCGAACCGGGGACCTTTCGCGTGTGAGGCGAACGTGATAACCGCTACACTACAGAAACCTGCCTGTTGAGACAGGCACCGCTATGGCGAGCCAGCCGCCAGTATTCAAACCGAGCGGAGGAAAACTGGGGCTTCGAAGTAAAAAGGTTTGTCCCTGGATCAAAAGGGTACCCAAACCAATGTTTCTGCCCGGTTTCGAACCGGGGACCTTTCGCGTGTTAGGCGAACGTGATGACCACTACACTACAGAAACTCGGCGGAGGCCAACGCAGCTTTCCTCGCGAGCGAACAACACAAGTTTGAAAAAAGGAAGGAAAGTACTTTAAACTGGGGACCATCCCAGGCTGCCCCAAGTCCTGTCAGCTTCCCAATAGTTTCTTACTTGTGGCGATTGGGATGCACACTTAAAAAAAAAAAAACAAAAAAAAACAAAAAAAAACTGGTTATTTAAGTCACAGCGTGGTGGGATGATGGCCAAAGTGAACGGACGTGAGAGGGGGATTAGCTCAAATGGTAGAGCGCTCGCTTAGCATGCGAGAGGTAGCGGGATCGATGCCCGCATCCTCCATAACCTTTTGACTTTTTCAAATGCCTTTTCTCATGCCACTCTTGACAAGCCTAGGAGGTAGGCGAGCAAAGGCCGGCCAAGCCTTCGATAGCTCAGCTGGTAGAGCGGAGGACTGTAGTAAAAACATTAGCAATCCTTAGGTCGCTGGTTCGATTCCGGCTCGAAGGACCTTTTTTCTTTGGGGGGAGGGAGGCGGGTGCATCCTTTCGTGTTGGACCTTTCGAGCAGCTGAAACACACATTCTGGCTGCGCTCTTCCTCTACTACCTTAAAACACCCTTTTAAGAGAGCTGTGCTCCCAGTCTGAGGAATTTAAAACAGACACCACATCCAAGCTCTCAGTTGGGAGTGCAGCTCAGGCCTGCCAAAGGAGGCCTTTCGCTGTGCCCTGAAAGCCAAAGAAAATTAGGCCATCGTCCCTGGGTGGACTCGAACCACCAACCTTTCGGTTAACAGCCGAACGCGCTAACCGATTGCGCCACAGAGACACCGTTGCTGCACGCAATTGCTCGAAGCCCCAGCCAGGTCACATGACCTTTGACTCAATAATATCGAAAAAAGAAAACAGCCTCAAGGGGGGGCCCTGGCCTTTAACAAATGGCTATACTTGCTGGCGCATGGTAGCCAGAGGCCACCTATTTCGGCTTCTCTTCCCCGCCTTCCTAACTTCCTGAGCAGCAGCAGAGTGGCGCAGCGGAAGCATGCTGGGCCCATAACCCGGAGGTCGATGGATCGAAACCATCCTCTGCTAAGAGCTCACTTTTACAATTCCCGCAAGTACAATTCCCCAGAAGTTTCTGCTTAAAATCTAGGAGAGTGGGGGCCGATTCATCAGCCGCCTCTTGCTCGTTGCCAAACACCTGTCTTCAATATCTCCAACAAGACAAACTGGACAAGTATGTGGCTGTGTCTAAAAAGCCTTGTTGCAAGCAAATATCACCTGCTTGCGCAAAGAAGGTTTTGTGTTGCACTAGTGGGGTAGCCAAAAATTTCTTCCAGAAGCACCATGCTTCTGCCCGGTTTCGAAGCCGGAATATTTCACGTGTTGGTGCTTTTGGCTACGTAGTGGGGTAGCCAAAAGGCTGCAAAAGAACTGTGTTTCTGCCCGGTTTCGAACCGGGGACCTTTCGCGTGTGAGGCGAACGTGATAACCGCTACACTACAGAAACCTGCCTGTTGAGACAGGCACCGCTATGGCGAGCCAGCCGCCAGTATTCAAACCGAGCGGAGGAAAACTGGGGCTTCGAAGTAAAAAGGTTTGTCCCTGGATCAAAAGGGTACCCAAACCAATGTTTCTGCCCGGTTTCGAACCGGGGACCTTTCGCGTGTTAGGCGAATGTGATGACCACTACACTACAGAAACTCGGCGGAGGCCAACGCAGCTTTCCTCGCGAGCGAACAACACAAGTTTGAAAAAAGGAAGGAAAGTACTTTAAACTGGGGACCATCCCAGGCTGCCCCAAGTCCTGTCAGCTTCCCAATAGTTTCTTACTTGTGGCGATTGGGATGCACACTTAAAAAAAAAAAAAAAAAAAAAAACAAAAAAAACTGGTTATTTAAGTCACAGCGTGGTGGGATGATGGCCAAAGTGAACGGACGTGAGAGGGGGATTAGCTCAAATGGTAGAGCGCTCGCTTAGCATGCGAGAGGTAGCGGGATCGATGCCCGCATCCTCCATAACCTTTTGACTTTTTCAAATGCCTTTTCTCATGCCACTCTTTGACAAGCCTAGGAGGTAGGCGAGCAAAGGCCGGCCAAGCCTTCGATAGCTCAGCTGGTAGAGCGGAGGACTGTAGTAAAAACATTAGCAATCCTTAGGTCGCTGGTTCGATTCCGGCTTGAAGGACCTTTTTCTTTGGGGGGAGGGAGGCGGGTGCATCCTTTCGTGTTGGACCTTTCGAGCAGCTGAAACACACATTCTGGCTGCGCTCTTCCTCTACTACCTTAAAACACCCTTTTAAGAGAGCTGTGCTCCCAGTCTCAGGAATTTAAAACAGGCACCACATCCAAGCTCTCAGTTGGGAGTGCAGCTCAGGCCTGCCAAAGGAGGGCCTTTCGCTGTGCCCTGAAAGCCAAAGAAAATTAGGCCATCGTCCCTGGGTGGACTCGAACCACCAACCTTTCGGTTGACAGCCAAACGCGCTAACCGATTGCGCCACAGAGACACCGTTGCTTCGCGCAATCGCTCGAAGCCCCAGCCAGATCACATGACCTTTGACTCAATAATATCGAAAAAGGAAAACAGCCTCAAGGGGGGGCCCTGGCCTTTAACAAATGGCTATACTTGCTGGCGCATGGTACCCAGAGGCCGCCTATTTCGGCTTCTCTTCCCCGCCTTCCTAACCTCCTTGGATGTGGTGCCTGTTTTAAATTCCTGAGACTGGGAGCACAGCTCTCTTAAAAGGGTGTTTTAAGGTAGTAGAGGAAGAGCGCAGCCAGAATGTGTGTTTCAGCTGTTCGAAAGGTCCAACACGAAAGGATGCACCCGCCTCCCTCCCCCCAAAGAAAAAGGTCTTTCGAGCCAGAATCGAACCAGCGACCTAAGGACTGCTAATGTTTTTACTACAGTCCTCCGCTCTACCAGCTGAGCTATCGAAGGCTTGGCCGGCCTCCTAAGCTAAGCGAGCGCTCTACCATTTGAGCTAATCCCCCTCTCACGTCCCTTCACTTTGGCCATCATCCCACCACGCTGTGACTTAAATAACCAGTTTTTTTTTGGTTTGTTTTTTTAAGTGTGCATCCCAATCGCCACAAGTAAGAAACTATTGGGAAGCTGACAGGACTTGGGGCAGCCTGGGATGGTCCCCAGTTTAAAGTACTTTCCTTCCTTTTTTCAAACTTGTGTTGTTGGCTCGCGAGGAAAGCTTTGTTGGCCTCCGCTGAGTTTCTGTAGTGTAGTGGTCATCACGTTCGCCTAACTCGCGAAAGGTCCCCGGTTCGAAACCGGGCAGAAACATTGGTTTGGGTACCCTTTTGATCCAGGGACAAACCTTTTTACTTCGAAGCCCCAGTTTTCCTCCGCTCAGTTTGACTACTGGCGGCTGGCTCGCCATAGCGGTGCCTGTCTCAACAGGCAGGTTTCTGTAGTGTAGCGGTTATCACGTTCGCCTCACACGTGAAAGGTCCCCGGTTCAAAACCGGGCAGAAACACAGTTCTTTTGCAGCCTTTTGGCTACCCCACTACGTAGCCAAAAGCACCAACACGTGAAATATTCCGGCTTCGAAACCGGGCAGAAGCATGGTGCTTCTGGAAGAAATTTTTGGCTACCCCACTACTGCAACACAAAACCTTCTTTGCGCAAGCAGGTGATATTTGCTTGCAACAAGGCTTTTTAGACACAGCCACATACTTGTCCAGTTTGTCTTGTTGGAGATATTGAAGACAGGTGTTTGGCAACGAGCAAGAGGCGGCTGATGAATCGGCCCCCACTCTCCTAGATTTTAAGCAGAAACTTCTGGGGAATTGTACTTGCGGGGTTTGTAAAAGTGAGCTCTTAGCAGAGGATGGTTTCTATCTATCGACCTCTGGGTTATGGGCCCAGCACGCTTCCGCTGCACCACTCTGCTGCTGCTCAGGAGGTTGGGAAGGCGGGGAAGAGAAGCCGAAATAGGCGGCCTCTGGGTACCATGCGCCAGCAAGTATAGCCATTTGTTAAAGGCCAGGGCCCCCCCTTGAGGCTGTTTTCCTTTTTTAATATTATTGAGTCAAAGGTCATGTGACCTGGCTGGGGCTTTGAGCGATTGCGCACAGCAACGGTGTCTCTATGGCGCAATCGGTTAGCGTTTTCGGCTGTTAACCGAAAGGTTGGTGGTTCGAGCCCACCCAGGGACGATGGCCTAATTTTCTTTGGCTTTCAGGCCACAGCGAAAGGCCCTCCTTTGGCAGGCCTGAGCTGCACTCCCAACTGAGAGCTTGGATGTGGTGCCTGTTTTAAATTCCTGAGACTGGGAGCACAGCTCTCTTAAAAGGGTGTTTTAAGGTAGTAGAGGAAGAGCGCAGCCAGAATGTGTGTTTCAACTGCTCGAAAGGTCCAACATGAAAGGATGCATCCGCCTCCCTCCCCCCAAAGAAAAAGGTCCTTCGAGAAGGAATCGAACCAGTGACTTAAGGATTGCTAATGTTTTTACTACAGTCCTCTGCTCTACCAGCTGAGCTATCAGAAAGCTCGGATTGTCAGAAGGTTATGGATAGTGATGAGCGAGCATGCTTGTCCGAGCTTTGAATATTACGGTAGTCAATGGTACTCGTCGCTTGGACGAGCATCTTGCGATATTTGAGGAAATCTCATCATCCGTTTCCAGTCAGTTTGAGCGCTATTTCTCAGCCAATAAACATGCAGGAGACTCTTTGGTACATCCTCCGATGAGGTGGGACCCATACATGTCGATAGCAGCGATTCGTTGGCCAGATCAGATGACCCTGCCATATAAAAATCAGCGGCGGCAGTACTGTGCCTGAAGAGATCAGGGACAGAGTTGCTGCTGAGGGAGAGAGCCAGTGTAGGATATAGCGTTCCAGTAGGCAGGGTATATACTAGCAATACAAACAAACAGTCCCTTTTAGGGCTTAAAAGCTTTTATTAATACTATTACTAGAGACTGCTGGCTGGGAGTTGCAGTGCTGCTACCGGGATTTAACCAGCACACTGTGGTGACCGGCTGCTGACAGAAAGGGGACATTAGGTCTTGCATACACACCCCTAAGAAGTGCTCAGTGTACTTTTTTTTTATTTTTGGGGCTGGTGGTCCTGGTGTATTACACTGTATTGCAGGGCCGGGACAAAGAGTAGGCAGGGGTAGGCGATGGCCTAGGGCGCCAAACAGCAGGGGGTGCCACCAGGCCGAACCCGAAAGCAGCATACAGGAGCTGATTATATCAGCCCCCTGCCGGGAGATGCACAGGTCCGTCGAGTCCTCAGCTGCTGCTGCTGTACATGGGAGGGGCAGCTCCCTGTCGGGACACTGCTCTGGCTGAGCTCCCACTTCCAGGAGGCGTCTGACCTGCTCTAGGACACCAGGATGGGGGACGGTGCAGCATTACTTACATCCCCTGCTGCACATCCTCCAGGCTCTGGGAGCTGCTCAGCTGTCGGGCCAGGGAGGAGGAGGAGGTAAAGAACTGCAGCCTGCAGAGACCACACAGGGGGACCAGGAAGTGTCTGCCTGTGCCTCTCCTGTCAGCTGCTCATCTCTGCAACATCATCATCAGCAGCAGCAGACCCCTCCATGACAGTCCCAGGATGGTGAGGACAGAAAGTGCAAGCAACCTAGCTGAGAGGTAGTTGTTTTGTGTCTCTATGTGTATACATAAGAGTGTGAGTGTGTGTATACATGAGTGTGAGTGTGTATACATGAGAGAGAGAGAGAGAGAGAGAGAGAGAGAGTGAGTGTGTGTGTGTATACATAAGAGTCTGAGTGTGTATAAATAAGAGAGTTTGTGTGTGTGTATACATAAGGGTGTGAGTGTGGTGTGTGTGAATATATACATAAGTTTGTGTGTGTGTGTGTGTGTGTGTGTGTACTGTACATAAATGTGTGTGCCTTTGTGTATACTGTACATAAGTGTGTGTATCTGTGTGTGTGTGTGTGTGTGTGTGTATATATACTGTACATAAATGTGTATGTATACATAAGTATGTGCCTGTGTGTGTATGTATATATATATATATATATATATATATATATATATATATATATATATGCAGAAATGTGTGTGTCTGTGTGTATATCCATAAATATACATGCACAAAAATATATACAACTGGGGGCAGCACACAGGGGATATATATACAACTGGGGGCAGCACACGGGCGTTCTATATACTACTGGAGGCAGCACACAGGGGTCTATATACTACTGGAGGCAGCACACAGGGGTCTATATACTACTGGAGGCAGCACACAGGGGTCTATATATAACTGGGGGCAGCATACAGGGGGTCTATATATAACTGGGGCAGCACACAGGGATCTATATACCACTGGAGGCAGCACACAGGGGTCTATATACTACTGGGGGCAGCACACAGGGGTCTATATACTACTGGGGGCAGCACACAGGGGTCTATATACTACTGGGGGCAGCACACAGGGGTCTATATACTACTGGGGGCAGCACACAGGGGTCTATATACTACTGGGGGCAGCAAACAGGGGTCTATATACTACTGGGGGCAGCACACAGGGGTCTATATACTACTTGGGGGCAGCACACGGGGGATATATATACAACTGGGAGAGCACACAGGATATGTATATACACAACTGGGGGAGCGCACAGGGGATATATATACAACTGGGAGAGCACACGGGATATGTATACACACAACTGGGGGAGCGCACAGGGGATATATATACAACTGGGGGAGCACACAGGGGGTATATATACACACACAGATAAAATTGGTGGAGCCCACAGAGGATATATAAACAACTGGGGGCAGCACACAGGGGTCTATAACACATTGGGACTGCACAGAGGGACCTTACTAATATAATGGGGCACAGAGCATACCTAATTATTAAGTGGGGGCGCAGGGACACCTTAAAACTATGGGGGCATATAGGGGTACAGGGGACCTAACTACTGTATGTGCTGGAGCCTAAAATGTTTCTCTGGCAGATTCTGGAGAGAAGATTCACAGCCAGGAGAAGACTTTAAGGTGGCCCACGCTGGATGGAGGGAAAAAGAAAATGTGAAAGACTTTTATCAGAGAAGACGTCACCTGTGAGTAACTGGATGTAACTGCACTCTGTTATCTGGGTTATAGTGATAGTGGTCATGGTGTGGCGGTATTATTCAATGGTATCATTAGTGATATCTTTTGTTTTTCTCCAGGCAATATGTAATCACTGTATGGTGGTAAGAATGTTAAAGGATAACTACTGAATGTACTGGGGCTCGTAATACAGTGTGGGGGCACTTTCTGGGCTTTACACTGTCTGTGCCGCGCCAATTCTGATAACAGTGGCTTGGGGGGGGGGGGGGTGCCATTTGCCTTCTCTGCCTAGGGCACCAAGACTCCTTGTCCCGGCCTTGCTGTATTGCTGGGATTTGTAGTGCATCCTGCATAGAACTTCACTGCTCATTGTATAGGTGTGACAGAAAGTGTGTACAGTTGATGCCCATACCAGATAGCACCGTCAAGCACCCCCTAAACTAGTGTGTACTACACTGTATTGCTGGGATTTGTAGTGCATCCTGCATAGAACTTCACTGCTCATTGTATAGGGGTGACAGAAAGTGTGTACAGTTGATGCCCATACCAGATAGCACCGTCAAGCACCCGCTAAACTAGTGTGTACTACACTGTATTGCTGGGATTTGTAGTGCATCCTGCATAGAACTTCACTGCTCATTGTATAGGGGTGACAGAAAGTGTGTACAGTTAATAACCATACAAGATAGCACTGTCAAGCACCCCCTAAACTAGTGTGTACTACACTTTATTGCTGGGATTTGTAGTGCATCCTGCATAGAACTCCATTGCTCATTGTATAGGGGTGACAGAAAGTGTGTACAGTTGGTTCCCATACCCAAAGGCGGTCTTGGCATTTCTGGGGCCCCAAGCGAAGTTATGTCTGGGCCCCCCCCCCTCAACACGCGCTCCACAACAATAGACCGCTGTGTGCTGCCCCCAGTGGTATATACCCCTTGTGCACTACCGCCAGTAATATATACTCCTCGAGTGCTGCCCCCAATAGTATATACCCCTTGTGTCGTGCCCCCCAGTAGTATATACCCCTTGTGTGCTTCCCCCAGTAGTATATAGACCCCTGTGTGTTCCCCCAGTTGTATATAGCCCCCGGTGTGCTCCCCAAGAAGTATATAGACCTCCTGTGTGCTGCCCCAGTTGTATATAGACCCCCTGTGTGCTGCCCCCAGTCGTATATACCCACTGTATGCTACCCCCAGTTGTATATACCCCCTGTGTGCTCCCTCAGGGGTATTTAGCCCCCGTGTGTGCTCCCCCACTTGGATATAGACCTCCTGTGTGCTGCCCCACTTGGATATAGACCCCTGTGTGCTCCTCCAGTTGTATATAAACCCTCTGTGTGGTTCTCCCAGTAGTATATAGACCCCCTGTGTGCCCCACCAGTATTATATAGACCCCTTGTGTGCTGCCCCAGTAGTATACAGACCCCTGTGTGCTCCCCCAGTTATATATAGACCCCCTGTGTGCTGCCCCCAGCAGTATATAGACCACCTGTGTGCCTCACCAGTAGTTTATAGACCCCCTGTATGTTCCCCGAGTAGTATAGAGACCCCCTGTGTGCCCCACAAGTAGTATATAGACCACTGTGTGCTCCACCAGTAGTATATAGACCCCCTGTGTGCTCCCCCAGTGGTAAATAGCCCCCCGTGTGCTCCCCCACTTGGATATAGACCTCCTGTGTGCTCTCCAAGTTGTATATAGACCCCATTCTACTGCCCCAAGTAGTATATAGACCCCCTATGTGCTGCACCCAGTAGTATATAGACCCCTCTGTGAAGCCCCAGTAGTCTATTGCCCCCCTGTGTGCTCCCCCAGTTATATATAGCCCCCCTGTGTGCTCCACCTGTTATATAGCCCCCTGTGTGCTCCCCCCATTTATATAGACCCCCGATGTGCGCTCCCCCAGTTAAACAGACCCCTGTGTGCTCCCCCTCCCATATAGTATATGACACAATAAAACACACTTATACTCACCTGGGTCCGGGCGTCTCCTCTTCTCTTCACTCTTGTGGCCGCAGGAAGGGTTTTCCCTGCGATCACAAGAGGCCGCACTCCCCTTGTCCTGGCGCCGATGCTCCAGTGATGTCACTGGAGCGCCGGCACCAGAAGGACAAAGCGGCCACTTGTGACCGCAGGGAAAACACTTTCTGCAGCCACAAGAGTGACTGACAGGAAGGGAGCCAATGGCTCCCGCCCTGTCAGTGCTGCTGCATGTAACTATGAGCACTCATTACGAGTGCTCATAGTTACAGTTCAGATGGCAGCAGCGAGCGGGGCAGCGGCCCTGTCCAGCCCTCTTGAGCACAAGAGCGGGGCGTGGGGGCCCCCTTGGATGTTGGGGGCCCCAAGTGAGCGCTTGGGATGCTTGGTGCCAAAGACCGCCACTGCCCATACCAGATTGCACCGTACAGCCCCACCAAACCATTGGTTACTACAACTTTTTTTCCACATATCTGCATACCTCCCAACTTTGGCTGAGAGGAAAGAGGGACATGGACACGCCCCTAACCCCACACAAAGACATGCCCCTAAACCCCAAGACACGCCCCTAAATCAGTCATAAACGCGACGTTTTAGCGAGTCACGCTTCAAAATGGTGATTGACTCACCGAAACCTCGCGTTTGTGACTGTTTGCTGTGCTGCACTATTTGTTAATGCTTTGCGCGTTGATGGAATAAACACTTCTTTTGCAATATAGAAGTTGGAGTGCCGTGAAGTATCCGTATGGTATAGACATCTATGTCTGGTCAATATTTAATTTGCTGGCACCAACATCATGGCTTGTGCTGCTGACATTTGTTGTCTGTAGATCTATCTATCTATCTATCTATCTATCTATCTATCTATCTATCTATCTATCTATCTATCAAAAAGGCTGCAGCACTCCGGAGTGCTGCAGCCTTTTTGAAAGATATATTCACCATTGCCTGGTGGACCCCCGGCATGCTTGCCGGCACCCGATCTTCTTCCTTGAGTGACGTGTACACTATTTGTATTTTATCTATCTATCTATCTATCTATCTATCTATCTATCTATCTATCTATCTCCCTCCTATCTATCTATCTATCTATCTATCTATCTATCTATCTCTATCTCCCTATCAATCATCTATCTATCAATCATTTATCTATCTATCTATCTATCTGTCTGTCTGTCTGTCTGTCTGTCTATCTATCTATCTATCTATCAATCATTTATCTATCAATCATTTATCTATCAACCATTTATGTATCTATCAATCATTTATCTATCTGATAGATAGATAGATAGATAGATAGATAGATAGATAGATAGATAGATAGATAGATAGATGTGTACCAGAAAAATAAAAAAGGATACTCACATGGCAGCACAGCAGTGGCTTTCTCCCCAGTAGTGGCTATGTGCACAGCCGCACACACAGCTCCCAGCCCCCACAGCTCCTATCTCCAGTCCCGCAGCCCCTGCACTCTCTTCACTCCTGTCTGTCCCAGACATGTGAAGTCATCAGCAGCAGTGGGGAAGATGAATACAAGTGCCGCTGGGCTGGAGATAAGAGTTTCGGGGGCTGGGAGCAGGGGCGTAGCTAGGGGTTCAGCCTAGGGGGGGGCGAGTGAGTCTGAGTGGGCCCCCAACCATTGTTACCCATAGGAAACCTCAGCAAGTGACAAGGATTTCTGAATAATAATAATAATAATAATAATAATAATATAGGGAATATTCTTTTACATTTCTTATAGTGAATAAGGATACAGAGCCGTGTAAGAGGCTTCTACATCTGGAATATAGAACCACAAAAAAAGTAAAAGGGCTTAACATTAGAAAAATATAGCTGCCTTCTTCCACAGACAGCACCACTCTTGTCCTCAGTTTGTGTGTGGTATTCGACTAAAGTGAATAGAGCCAAGTTGTGATACCACACACAACCTAAGACCACGGGTGGTGCTGTTTTGGAACAAAACAATTATGTTTTTTTTAAATTCTGGAGAACCCTTTTAACCAGATTATCTTTGCCTAAAAATAATAGTGGTATAGGTAATAGGCTTTTAGACATTAAAAGGGGTGAGCTGGTATGTACAATCCAAGATATGTGATGAGCTGCTAGATATCCATCTCCTATCTATCTATCTATCTATCTAACTATCTATTATCTATCTATCTATCTATCTATCTATTATCTATCTATCTATCTATCTATCTATCTATCTATCTATCTATCTCCTATCTATCTATCTATCTATCTATCTATCTATCTCCTATCTATCTATCTATCTATCTCCTATCTATCTATCTATCTATCTATCTATCTATCTATCTATCTATTATCTATCTATCTATCTATCTATTATCTATCTATCTATCTATTTATCTATCTCCTATCTATCTATCTATCTATCTATCTATCTCCTATCTATCTATTTATCTATCTCCTATCTATCTATCTATCTATCTATCTATCTATCTATCTCCTATCTATCTATCTATCTATCTATCTATCTATCTATCTATCTATCTCCTATCTATCTATTTATCTATCTCCTATCTATCTATCTATCTATCTATCTATCTATCTATTATCTATCTATCTATCTATCTATCTATCTCCTATCTATCTATCTATCTATCTATCTATCTATCTCCTATCTATCTATCTATCTATCTATCTATCTCCTATCTATCTATCTATCTATCTATCTATCTATCTATCTATCTATTATCTATCTATCTATCTATCTATCTATTATCTATCTATCTATCTATCTATCTATCTATCTATCTATCTATCTATCTCCTATCTATCTATCTATCTATCTATCTATCTATCTCCTATCTATCTATTTATCTATCTCCTATCTATCTATCTATCTATCTATCTATCTATCTATCTATCTATCTATCTCCTATCTATCTATTTATCTATCTCCTATCTATCTATCTATCTATCTATCTATCTCCTATCTATCTATCTATCTATCTCCTATCTATCTATCTATCTATCTATCTCCTATCTATCTATTTTTTATATCTATATAGACCACCTCTTCATAGATGACCACCACTCTATACAGACCATTCCTCTATATATATATATAGATATATATATATATATATATATATATATATATATATATATATATATATATATCTATCTGGCTGCTGTGTCTGGTCAGTGGTGTGGGTGGTTGTGTGTGTGTTGTCACTCCTTCCACAGTCCTCACCCCTCTCAGTCCTCACTCCCCTCACTCCTCACACAGTCCTCACTCCTCTCAGTCCTCACTCCTCTCAGTCCTCACTCCTCTCAGTCCTCACTCCTCTCAGTCCTCACTCCTCTCACAGTCCTCACTCCTCTCACAGTCCTCACTCCTCTCACAGTCCTCACTCCTCTCACAGTCCTCACTCCCCTCACCCCTCTCAGTCCTCACTCCCCTCACTCCTCTCACAGTCCTCACTCCCCTCACTCCTCTCACAGTCCTCACTCCTCTCACAGTCCTCACTCCTCTCACAGTCCTCACTCCTCTCACAGTCCTCACTCCCCTCACAGTCCTCACAGTCCTCACTCCTCTCAGAGTCCTCACTCCTCTCACAGTCCTCACTCCCCTCACACAGTCCTCACTCCCCTCACACAGTCCTCACTCCCCTCACACAGTCCTCACTCCCCTCTCACAGTCCTCACTCCCCTCTCACAGTCCTCACTCCCCTCTCACAGTCCTCACTCCCCTCACACAGTCATCACTCCCCTCTCACAGTTATCACACAGTCATCACTCCTCTCAGTCCTCACACAGTTATCACTCCTCTCACAGTCCTCACTCCCCTCACACAGTCCTCATTCTGTACCTGAAAACTTCCAGAGCTGCTGCTGGACGTCTTCACATCCCCCCCCTGGCAGCCATAGACGGTAAGGATCCCACTGTGAAGGTATATAATAATATAAATATATATCAAAAACCATTGCTATTCCTTAACTTCAGTCTTAGCCCAATATATATTTAGCATATGGAATCTGCGTGTGAAGGTTTTCTGTTTTTGCCATGCTGCTGGACAACAGACCCTCTTGTCAATCAAGCTATTCCATCCTGGATGTATTGAGAGGAGCCCTGGCTCTAAATGGAAGTACCAGACCATTGCTGTGAAGTTATAATTATGCAAAGAACTGTGCCCTGTCTCTGGACTGTAGCCAATGAGAACTTAACATGTATATTCTTGTCCATTTTGAGCCCACCCTAAACTGTATAAGACCCCACTGTATTTGCAATAAAGTGGTGCACCCTGCTGAGAGAGGAGCGATACCAACGCACGTGTTTGGTGTTATTTTCTCACTGCCGGCCTCAGTGTTATAATTTGGACAGGGATGGTCATTCGAAGAGGGGTGATACAAATCACCCAAATCACCCTTTCAGTGGCATTTCCAACGTGGGGCCTGAGGTCTTCATGGGACAATTGATCGCGAGGACCGACAACTTGCTACATACTGGATGACCCCAGGACCCGCCTAAATTAGGAGGCTGATCACCTCCACTAAAACACGGTAAGTCTGCTGATTTTTTATAAATCTGTGGCTTATGCGTGTATTAGACGGTCCTTGGGAAACTGGGTGTGGCTATATCGATCCTTTAGATCAGGACTGAACGGCCAGTTTTATTGTCCCTGTTGTACTGACCCAAGAACCCTTATTGTGTATATGTATATATATATGTGCATATGACCATACCCTGGGTTGGTGGAAGTGGTTTCCCTTAGGAACTGTGTGACTGAGGACTCATTGTTGGAGGACTCTTTTGAGGTGAAGACTCTTGGTTAGAGGACTCTTGGTTAGAGGAATAGTTACAGTTATCGGTTGTTCATTTTTACTGTGTCAGTGACATTTTATATGTCCAGGAACTGTGAGGGACCTCTGGGGATTATTAAGTCGTGCTCCACACTGCGGGGGACGTGGGACCCTTGTTGTGTATAAATTGGACCCTACATTGTGGATGACGCGGGATCTCTACAGGTAATCTCTACAGGTAACCGCCTCCTGTTGAGACCGATAGATTAGCTACGGTAACAACACGAGGAGTAGGCTGACGCAGGGAGACTGGGCGCGGTGTGACGCGGAAGTAGGAAATTCACTCAGTTGCTCAGTTTTTGGGGGTTACTGAACTCCAAAGGGAAGATTATGACTGCATTGAATACTCTGTCTGAGGAAGGTTGTGATTTTTCTTTTTTGCTGTTTTTTGTATTTTTACGGGGGTCAGCGAGCATCCTGGACAGTGTGTGTGACCTTTTGGTCTCACACGCAGGATATTTTTGTACACAGGATAGCATTCGGTGTAATCCGATATTCACCTTGTGAAACAATTTGGGATTAGCCCTGATTGAATCACGGGGGAAGAAACAAGCTGACACCTGGAAGGCGATGTAGGGGAACCAGTCATAGTCCCCTGTGGGGAACAGAAACCAACATACATAATGAAAGGCTTACGATTTTTGTTTAAGCCAAAAGTGTGTCTTGAGGGATACAAGACTCCAGTGGATTTGGTGGTTTGTAGAGATAAAAAGCTGATGGATTTGTGTGGGATATATGTAATTGGAATATTGTAATGGAAAGGTTAGTGGATATTTATATCATGTTGAAAACAATCTGCCCCCACCTTATAATGGTAGCAATCCCCAGTGCTGAGAGTGTCTCTATTGTGGCCAGCAAAACCCACCCACAGCTGAGTATTGTGTTTCTTGTAGGAAGGGACACCCCTTAGGGTACACCCACTAGGCCACAATCTACATATCCTCTTGTTTTAGGGGAAAGTGGGGAAGTCCCTAGTTAATATCAAGGGAGAAAGTAGAAAGGTGTCTGAACTGTCTATTTGAGGTAGTATAGTGGAAAATGGAAGCCTGTATGGAGTTGTGAATCTGAATGTTAGAAAAGCTTAGCTCCTTAGAAAGCTGGGTTGCTGGATGAGGTAATATCTTTCCTCTGTGTTTTGTGTTCTCAGTGCAGGGTCTGAGGCTGATTTATTGCCTATGTCTGTTACATGGAGTTGGTGGGGGTAGTGCTATTGCATAGCAAATGTGTGTATTTTATGTTGTGAGTAGTATGTCATTCTACAGAGTCAGACAAATCCCCCTGCTCAGTAATATCTTTGAGGTCTGGAGTTTATAATGATTTTTTGGAGGTACTGGAGTTGTGTGTTATTTCTGAGAGTTGCAATCAGATTGTGTAAGATTTGTGTACAATTCTTGTCTCAGGTTTAGAATGTTTGAAAACTAAACTAACAAATAGTGACTGCTGCTTTATCTCAGTAATTGAAAAGTTTTGTTTATTTGAGATAAAAATAAAAAGTGAGATAAATTAATGGGAAAGACCAGAGTTGTATTGTGGGGACAATTTTGTTGTAGGGCCCTTAGAGCAAGTAAGTTGTTATCTGTGAAGGGATTTTTAGGGTTAAAGAGAGACTGTTTAGAGGATCTGTGTTTTTGGCTCCATTTTTAGATCCTGTGACCTTTGTATTGGTTTCTGGCTAGGGAGTTATTTTTGAAGCTGCCTCTGTAATTCATATGGCTAGGAAACATGAGAAAAAGAATGTTAGAATACACAGAGAATTTCTCCATAACAGACTGACAGGTGATAGAAGACCGAAGCAGCATTACATTTATTAAGGAGAAGATCAGGAAAATGTATAAATTAGGTGAATCTGAATATTTGAGTAGGTATGCATTCAATGATGTAATGAAACAGGAAGTTATCAGGCCTGGTATAGGTATTGGCTAGAAGTAGCCCAGTACGGGAAGAGTAATGATTTATTGGCAAATGACCTGGAGTAAAAAGTAGTTATCCTATTGTTAGCAGTAATATAGAAGAATATGCTAATTAATACATTGCAATTATAATTTGACCCTGAGAGAAGAGAATTATTAGTTATTAGTTGTTAGTATAACAAATGTATGGTTTAGGGTTATATTTTTCTTCCCCTAAAATTTCCTGTGGAAAATTTGAAAGTTATTAATAAGTATTGGAGTCATTCCTCAGATGTCAGGAAGAATTTGTATGTACAATGTTTCTCTATTGTATCTATTACTTTTCCACATAATATAGCATTATTAGATTATTTCCGGAATCACTCCCAATGGCTAAATTTTATAATATGTGATTCTAATGTTATTCTTTCTCGTTACAGAGTCTCCATGTAAAAGAATATGTGCATCTTTGTATATAATGGTGGATTGTAAATAGTGGCTTTGTGTTAGCATGCACTGTTTTATAATATGTTGCTAATATGTTGCTAATATGTTGTACTAATATAACAGAATGCATTTGATTAAACAATGTATTGTATCTACCAAGTCTTGTTGCATGATATTTTAATTCCCATTTAGTGTGAGCATAAAAGCATGGGCTTAGGAGGTGATTGATGGGAACAGGACGGCCTGGAATGTCCTGAGACAGATGCATACATTTGTGTCCATGTTTTCTCTTTTATGTCTATTTTGTCTTTAGAAGAATTTTTTTGGAAAGGCCTATATATATTTGTGTTCACCATGGAAGGATCAGAATATTGAAGAACAACCAATACACCGAGACTTGTTGGATCCATTAAACATCTATTTTTTGGGACTTTCCTATGAAAATACTAAAAAGTTGCAATGCGCATTTTTAGATGGTGGAAGTAAATGTAAAAGTTATCGATGATGAATGAGTGACGTGTTGTAGCAGCTGCTCAGTAAGGGGAATGTATGTGTGTATGTGTGTGTGTGATGTGACAAAATAATTGAAACAAACCATATGACTAAGGAAAAAGTGTCTTAGTTGTTTCCAGGAGGAAACATAGGGGAAAAAATATTAAGTGCACAATGTTTTATTCTGTGACATTATAGTAAAAACATTGACATTTATCCGGATATACATAAAGATACATTTCAGAGGTACATGATGCTTTAGATACAAGGGAGTAATTTTAATCATGTGGTTATAATGATGTCATAATCAGAATTTGGAGTTGAATTGTTAACTAAATTTTGTTTTTATTTCTACAGGACTCTTTATGGTGGGATTTCAAAAGAGTTTACATATAATGACACAGATGCAGTGTATATACCTACAGGTGTATAATTATTGGATAGGTGTATGGATAAGTGCATGTATACATATACACACAGCTGTATGGTCATTGGGAATATCTGATTATTGTTAGTGGGTCCTTGTTAGTATACTTACCATCACTGATGTCTCAGATTACAGTAAGACAGCTGCCAAGTTCAGCGAATGTTTCACATAGATCAATCTGGGTTTAAACACCACTCACTGATACCAATTTGTGGGTAATAATGTTAAAAACAATATAATGTGGGAATATTAATAAAAATGACATTTTATGTTGTGACATTGTTTAGGTAAATAAAAGAATTAGTATATACATTGGAATAACACATGAGCACAAACATTAACAAAACAAGGTCTATAATAAGCATATTGTTCTATTATATAGAGGCAAATAGAATTCTATGTTATGATACACTGTGATTATCATAGGATAGCAATGATTACCAAGTTTTTGGTATAGGATAGGGAAGGAAAAGAAAATCTTCAATCAAGACATCAAAGCCTACAATTCTTTGCAAAGATTCTTGATATCTGATGTTTCCAAACTCCAGCAGATGACCAGAAGCAAGAGAAAGAGACTGGCCTGTAACTTTATCCAAGCGAAGCACTTGATATGAGAACATGAACCATGGACAGTTTTTTCTATTGTTTTGTTTAGTCAACAGACATGCTGAGATCTCTAGTACTACATCTACATCGCTATATTATCATTGAACTTTCTTCAGGCTATCTATGCTGGGACTATGCCATCTTCATGAGCGACATTTTCTGTAACCTTATCAAGCTAACTACAGATGCCATGACCTGAGACCAAGTATGCGGCCTATGAGGGAAGTTGTGTATGGTTTTTTACAGTCTACAACAAGTTTACAATGGACTTTTAAAGATTTTGTTCATTTAATTGAATCTCCTCAAGTGGTCACGATGAGAGAGGAAAGCCTATATCTATATAAGCTGAATAAGAATTAAAGACGACCCTTGCAGAGGTTTCCTATGAGAAGTCAGATGAAATGTGAAAGCTGCTGTTCATCAAGGGGGGTTTCAAGGATTTTTAACCCTTGGTTTGCTCTTTCAGAGGCCTATCAGATGTTACCTCACAGTTTCAACTCCAGAGAGACAAAGAAACAAAGAATGCTTTCCATGCAAAGAAAGTGAAGTGTATGACTGCATGAGGAATAATCTATGGACATTAGCTTGTTGTTTACTTTTTTTTTATTATGAACTTTTAAGAACTTTAGCAATCGGATATTTAATTAATAATGAGGGAGATCTATAAGTTTGTTATACCAAGAAGAATGAAGTCATCTGAACTACTAAATTTATCATGGCTCACAATGAAGACAAGAAGGAGCATTTTTAGATTAGGTTTAGCTAGTATTCTATTGTTTTATGAAACCAATCACAGTTTATCATAACACAAATATTATAAGTCATAGTATGCTTATATTTATGGTCCTTATATAGACAGGTTATTATGGACATTACCATGTGTATCCATGAGAGGAGATGAAGAAAGGAGATTCAGTAATGGTTTGCTTCTAAGGTTATTGTTCATTGAAAAATCTTAATGCTTTGAAGGATCGATACAATGTATCTCACCCTCATGAGGGGGGAAATGTTAAATATGATGGGTTGATTTTACAATGAACAATTGGATTGTATTGTATTGGAGTGCACGTTTATAAACTACTGATACCATTTTAGTACAGCACTATTCATGGTTACATATCATATGGAGGGTAGTGTTGCTAGTTATAAATAAGAACATAGTATATAGTACGATATCTATACATATATAACTGTAAACAGGTTATGCAGACATATAGAGGTATATTTGTCATGGTCACATATGTGTAGACGCATACACATAATTATAATAAACACACCCAAACATGACATTCACAGACAGTGTATTTTGTGTAATTGAACTCTTTTTAAAATTTTTCTATAAGTCTTTTGATTTGTTTTTAAGTCCAGTTATGACCGCACCGGTTTCTGTCAATAGCAACAGACAGATTTAGGAGAGGAAGATGAGGGGTTTTGTTTAATAATGATATAAGATTTTGGGTGAAAGATAATTTTAATGTGATGACTCTAGATATTGGGGAGTTGTAACATTAAAGTAAATGGGAAATGATTATGATTCAGATGATATTCCCTCTCTTAAGACGACCATATATTATCAAGGTTGTAATAGTATAAAATAGGATTCAGGGATAATTTAGTGGGAGTCCCCTGGTCCTGGGAAGTCCAAGTACAAAGGGGGGTGACCCATTAGGGGTCTCTCGTCTCAAATTGGTGAAACCTTCTTTACCCTACCCGCCTGGGACCAGACGGACTCAAAGGCCCCAAGGGATATTAGGGAAAGTTTATGAATTGCAATTGTTTTTAGGAGGGACTGTGAAGGTATATAATAATATACATATATATAAAAAACCATTGCTATTCCTTAACTTCAGTCTTAGCCCAATATATATTTAGCATATGGAATCTGCGTGTGAAGGTTTTCTGTTTCTGCCATGCTGCTGGACAACAGACCCTCTTGTCAATCAAGCTATTCCATCCTGGATGTATTGAGAGGAGCCCTGGCTCTAAATGGAAGTACCAGACCATTGCTGTGAAGTTATAATTATGCAAAGAACTGTGCCCTGTCTCTGGACTGTAGCCAATGAGAACTTAACATGTATATTCTTGTCCATTTTGAGCCCACCCTAAACTGTATAAGACCCCACTGTATTTGCAATAAAGTGGTGCACCCTGCTGAGAGAGGAGCGATACCAACGCACGTGTTTGGTGTTATTTTCTCACTGCCGGCCTCAGTGTTATAATTTGGACAGGGATGGTCATTCGAAGAGGGGTGATACAAATCACCCAAATCACCCTTTCACCTCCAGCTGCTGTCCTCCCTCCTCATACGTTTTGCAGCCAGTGAGGGAGAGGAGGGGGAGGGGCCAGCAGCAGCTGCGTGTAGGAGGAAGAAGCAGGAAGAAGATCCAGCCCTGGCCGGGCTCGGCATCCGACAGCTGAGCGGGCCCCTCAGGAGCAGGGGACCGCTATTCCCAGGTGCAGTTGCCCTCTTGGGGGCCACTACAGACATGTGTTAAGGCTGTCTGCAAAAGCAATAGCTTTTGCAGACAGCGTTAACTGTCTGAGACCTCAGTGGGCCCCTGTCTGAGTGGGCCTGGGGGCGACCGCCTACTTTGCCCCCGCCTATTTTCGCTACTGGCTGGGAGGTATGTGAGCTGCCTGCTCAGGGCTTTGAAAGGGACAGAGCATGTGACCTGTCAGCGGCCACTGACTGATACTGAAGGCCGCAGCTGCTGAGTGTCAGATGGCCTTCAGTGTCAGTCAGTGGTCAGTGTGTGGCAGCAGCGGCACCCCCCCCCTCACCCCCTCTCCTGCTTGTAACTGCGGCCCCCTACCCCTGGTCACTGCTGATCACTCTGCTGTCTGACTGCACCGCCTCCCCCCTCCGTCCCCGGCCGGAATGCAGAGCAGTCAGACAGCAGAGAGATAAAGACTCCCCTCCCCCAGCACTCCCATGATGAACACCTCCCCCCACCATCCCTTGTTTGATTAAAAATAAGAATAAGCACATACTCCTCAGGTTCTGTGCTTCTGCCTGCTCCAGTGTCTCCTTCTTCTCTCGGCTCTGTTGGTGACGTCACTCTCCTGCTCCGCGCGGGAACACAAGGGATGAGAGAGACCTCTAGTGACCGGAGGCAGAATGCAGCTTCTACTAGAAGAAGCTGTGCACAGCCCCGCATCTGCTCATCAGGCGTGCTCGCAATTAAAGGGCCAGGTAGGGGGGGGCGTGTCTAGCCGTCGGACCGGATGGCCGTGCTGTGAGAGAGCTCCGTCCTCGCAAGCACTAATCACCAGCGACAAGACCGCAGCCGCTCAGCCACAGACCCGATCGGACTTCTCATCACCCCTGGACCCTGCTACTATGGCTGGACGGGGGAAAGGTGGGCAGAATCCACTAAAACTGATGGCGTTCTTTCCTCGGGCCGGATTCCAAGATGGCGCCGGCCCGAGTCGGAGAAGGAGCGCTGCCGACACTGCAGGTGCAGAGCGCTCGCACGGAGGTGAGCTGCTGACTACGGAGAATCGCTTCTCCCTGCTGGCCACTCTGGAAGAGGAGAATGAGGGGCTTTCACACACATCAGCTAAACATTTAGGGGGGACAGCATCTGAGTCCAGTGACAAGGAGGATTGTAATAGCACCTCACTGGGCTCCCCATCTCCCTCTCCTATAGATCCCACAGTACTGGAGCCTGGCTGCAAAGATAGTGACAAGAGATCTGAAACATCCCCTGTCCTGCAGAGCTCTGACAACGCTATAAATTTTCCTCCTGATGATGCACCAGTTACAATGGCCAATATAAAGCTGATGTTTTCAGCACAGAGAGGCTCAATAAAGCAGGACATTAACGAGGCTATCTACCCCCTGTCCACTGCTGTTAAACAACTAGAAGACAGAGTGGACCACACAGAAGTTAAAATGGGGGAATTTTCTAATGCTCATAACTCCCTTGTCGACTCACATGACAGCTTGGTGGAAGAAGTGAAATACTTAAAAGACAAAATAGTAGATCTAGAAGACCGATCACGGCGAAATAATATTAAAATAAGGGGGATACCGGAAACAGTCCCATCTGACGAACTGCTCCATTTTGTCCAGAGATTTATAAAGGATGTTCTGCCTGATTGCCCTAATCGAGAAATAACGGTTGACAGAGCTCACAGAGTTCCACGTCCTCGCCATCTTCCACCTGACACAACCAGAGACACATTGGCTCGTATACACTTCTTCCACGTGAAAGAGGCACTTATGCAAGCTACTAGACAGAACGCGAAGATTCCTGATAAGTATAAGGAACTCTCTGTCTTCGCTGACCTCTCAGCGGCGACGTTACAATGGCGACGCTCTCTATTACCACTCACTACTGCCTTAAGAAACGCGCAAGTGTCTTACAGATGGGGTTATCCCAATAAGCTTTTGATTGTTAAAGATGGAGAGATGTCGATCGTTCGGACGCTGGAAGAAGGAACAAAATTTCTCCTGTCTTGGAATATTCCTGTTGCAGAGATACCACTACCAAAGGAATCACAGAGAGCTCAGTCCGATTGGAAATATGCACCCACTAGCAGGCGTGGTCGGGGCCGCAATCGTTGAGGACACAATAATATGAGAAGTTTTTTTTTTCTGACCGTCTGCACGAGTCGATCCGTTCCGGCTCTACACAGACTCTAGCCCACCCAAACTTCGGGGCTTTTTGTTTTTTCCATACCCGAAGAGTCTTTTGTTTTGTGCCATGACTGGCACTATATGTGAGATGGTGAAGTTGTTGGCCTTGCGGCCTTCTGTTGTGTTTGTGTTTCACCTGTTTTTCTTGTTTTTCTCTTTTTTATCTGCAGGATTTATTACATATTTTAATGGGGAGCAGTCTTTCGGTCACGATGGGAGCCGCCACCAGACGTTCACCTTTACTAATTGTTGTGTGAGCCACCGGCATACGCTAAGTATCTGCTTGTTAACATGGTGATTAAAATACTGTCTTACAATGTCAGAGGCTTAAACTCTCCCCAACGTCGATCACACTTTTGGGCAGAGGTTAAACGACAACATTGTGACATAGTATGCGTCAAGGAGTCACATGTCATTCAATCGGACGCTCATAGAATTAAGAACCCCCTCCTTTCCGATTATCTGCCATTCCCACTTTTCTATAAAACACAGGGGAGTTTTTATCGCCTTTAAGAACTCGCTGGCGGTACAAATACACGCACAGTACTCCGACCCTGGGGGCAGGTTTATTATTATTGCATGTACCATTAATAACGTAGAATATACGATCTGCTCTCTGTATGCACCCAATGAAGGCCAGCTTTCATTTATGTATAAAGTCAACAGATTGGTCACCAAGTACAAAAGGGGCTATGTCCTATATTGCGGTGATTTTAATTTAGTCCCGGACCTGCTCAGAGACTCAACACATAGGAGTAATAGATCTCGCCCCTCATTGGACCAATTTCTCTGGGACAATGAATTGTACGACACTTGGCGGGTTCAGCACAGCACTGAGGCCGACTACACTTTTTTTTCCAACGCAGCTAACTCGTATTCTAGAATCGACCTGATTATAGTAGAGTTTCCTCTCCTCTTGTTGGTAGATTCCACGTCCATAGAGACTAAGACCTGGTCGGATCATTGCCCGATCACCATTTGCCTTAGGGAATCCCACAATGTGTCCCCTACTTATCTTTGGCGTTGTAACTCCCACCTTCTGTCTCATACAGAGCACAGGGAAGTCATAAAAACGGCCATGCTCCAATATTTCAAGGAAAATGATATGGAGGATGTTAATATCAACACGTTGTGGAATGCCCATAAGGCAGTTATTAGGGGCATATGCATGAAGGTAGGCTACCAAGTGAAAAAGGCTAGAACTAAAGACATCAAAGAATTATTGGCCAAAATTCAAAAACTAGAAACTCAACATAAATCTTCCAACTCTCATATCCTCCTTCGGGAAATAAATTCCCTTAGAAATGACCTTCGCCTGCTTATGCTACATGAGTACGAACGTAAGCTAAGCAAAACGAAATCTCTCTTCTATGCGGAAGGAGACAGAGCTGGCAAACTCCTCGCTGCTAAACTTAAAGCCCTACATGTGAAATCCCGCATCCCTTATATTCTAGATGAGACTACCAATGGGAAACTCTTAGACCCCCGTGACATAGTTAATGCCTTACAACAATTTTATTTTAAACTTTATAATTTAAAAGATGATACCTCAACACATCAACCAAAAGCGGCAGATATAGATTGTTTCCTTAATAAATTAAATCTTCCGTCTCTGACTACTGACCAATTGGACACTCTTAATGCTCCCTTCACAATCCAGGAGATAGACACTCAAATTAAATCCCTTCCCCTAGGAAAATCGCCAGGCCCAGATGGATTGACCAACCAATATTATAAAATGTTCTCTGACATCTTGAACCCATATCTACTGAGATTCTTCGGCGAGGCCCAGGTGACTGGATCCTTCCCCGAAGAAAATCAACTAGCCCTGATCGTCACCCTTCCTAAACCTGGAAAACCCCCAGACAAACCGGCCAATTTTAGGCCGATTTCTCTGTTAAACTCCGACATTAAACTATATGCAAAGATTATAGCTTCAAGGCTGGCTGAGATACTCCCCTCTTTAATTGGCCCCGATCAGACTGGCTTTATGAAGGGGCGTCAAGCTATCGAAAACTCGCGCCGAGTACTTAATATATTCCACCACATTAATACCGTCAGACTTCCCGCTGTGGCGATTTCGTTGGACGCCGAGAAGGCGTTCGACCGAATTTTCTGGTCGTACGCCTTCTCGGTCCTTTACAGATTCGGCTTCTCTGGCCTAATTCTCAATAGTATTAAAGCCCTGTATTCGTCCCCGTCCGCCAGAGTGTACAATAATGGAGTTTTGTCTGAACCATTCCATATATCCAATGGAACCAGACAAGGGTGCCCCCTGTCTCCCTTAGTATTTGTGATCTCCATTGAACCTTTGGCTCATGCATTTAGAGCATCGGCGGCAGTGCAGGGCATTAGCATAGGTAATGACATCCACAAGGTTTCACTCTATGCGGATGACGTTATCCTTACTCTGAGCAACCCTAGGCGCTCCCTTCCTAGCGCCCTTGCTATATTAGATGTATTCGCAAAAGTTTCTTATTATAAATTGAATCAATCGAAATCTGAGGCCCTGCCCTTTCATCTCCCAGATTCCTTAGTAAACAAATTGAAAAAGGATCATTCTTTAGATTGGCAACAACAGTCTATCAAGTATTTAGGAGCACACATGACCGCCAACCTGGCACTACTTTACCGCACCAACTACCTTCCCCTTCTAAACGACCTACAATTGGAAGCAGATAGAATGACTACTTTAGAGATATCCTGGATTGGAAGAGTGGCTTCCTTTAAAATGCTACTCCTTCCCCGTTTAATGTATTTATTTAGAGTCCTTCCTATCTTTATACCAGGGGGATTCTTTCAAAAAGTCCGCTCCATGATCATGAGGTTTGTGTGGAATGGGAAGAAACCACGTGTCGCTTACCATATACTTGTTAAACCTCCATTGTTAGGAGGACTTGGTGTGCCTGACATACATCAATATTACCAAGCAACGATACTGTCACAAATCAAAGACTGGTGGGCTACATCTACACCATGCAAGCCGTGGGTACGGGCTGAGAGGGCTCTCTGCGATAATGATCTACCCAGTCTTTTATATGCACACATATGGACATCTAAGCGCGGACAGCCATTTCTATCTCCTTCTATGGTAGCTGCTGTTAGGTACTGGCGCCAAGTTCATAGAACTCGGGGTTCCTCGCAGGGGGCCCTCTCCCTCGCAGTACCATTGTCTGCCTTGTCTGGAGTTTTACCTGCTTCCTCCAGGGGAACTCTCTTACAATGGATGGCTAAAGGTATAAGTAGCATAAGAGACTTATGTGAGGGCTCTGCCCTATATGATTTTCGCTATCTCCAAAGGAAATTTGACATTCCTACCAAAGATTTTTTCTTGTTTCTCCAGATCAGACACTGCCTGCAGCATTTGCCCCACTCTGAGATTCAGTGGAACAACATGATTCATAATATTCTTTTAGGCCGTTTGAAAGGTCTGAGACCTATATATAATGCGTTGGGAGATTTTCACACATTTGTGAAACCTTCCGCAATCTTAAAGTGGGAAAATGCATTACATAAGTCCTATTCAGAAGAGGAGTGGTTGAGAGCATATAAATGGATAAATGGGCTAGCAGATCGACCATGGCCATTCCACAAAGGGAAAACACCCTCAAGACGAGATTGCATTGGTATTTCACCCCACAAAAGATTCACCAACTTTACCCTACCTCCTCCCCACTTTGTTGGCGCGGTTGTGGTAACATTGGAACATTAATACATGTGCTGTGGGAATGCCCTTGCCTCCGATTATACTGGTCGTCGGTTAATAACCTGGTAGACACTGTCTTAGGCTTGCATCTTGACCTTACCCCCGCACAAGCTATGGTTTTATTGGACCTCCATGTAATACCAGTAGTAGATAGAATGCTATTTTGTAAGATGATTAATATTGCTAGACTGGTAATAACACGACATTGGAAATCCAGTAATATACCTACGATGAATGAAGTAGTGGATAGTATACAGCATTGTTATGCTATGGAGCGCCTAATCTCCTTTTCTAGATCAACCACAGTCGCCTTCCAGAACATCTGGGGGAAATGGCATCTCAGTTCTTACTGTAAGAAATAATGCCTTTGACACATCTCTATTGTACTCTGCTTCAGGTGTGATACTCTCCCATCGTGACCAACAAGACCAGTTATTTTAATGTCATACATTCTGTACTGCTTACCTGTTCTTCCTTTATGATTAGCTCTTTCTGCAGATACTGTTTTGTTGTTCCACAGTTGTTTGTGTTTTACCCCTTTTTGAGTCTGCAATTTGTAATGTTTGTTTGTAATTTTTGCACATTCCACTTTTTCAGTGTATTGTAATTTTCTGCTCCCTGCCCCTTGCAGACCTGGTTCACATCATAACACGCCATGGACTCTTTTGGTCAAGGAATGGGGCTTGTGGCTGCTATCATACTTGAACAGTCTTTGTGGAATTTGTACCCTTCTCTTTATGCTTATATCCAGCACTATTTTGTATTGCATTGTCTTGCTTGTGATGTATATATAAAAATTTGAAAACTTTAATAAAAACTATTGAAACATTAAAGGGCCAGGTACATTTTGGGAAGCGGGACACTTGGGGCCCGTTCCGGGACAGCGGGACTTGGCCCCGAAATCGGGACTGTCCCGCTAGATCCGGGACAGTTGGGAGGTATGTATCTGTATTTCATACTCAAGGCCTATCTTAGTTCCATACTGTGCAGTGTCCATAAAATGGTGAACCCCAGGAGTAAGGGTCGAGGGTGTGGGGTTCCAAGTGATGTGGTTGCTGGAGGCCATGGTTCAGGGCAGGGTAACTCAGCAGCACCTGTTGAGGAGGTAGAAGTGGCACACCGCAGACCTCCACTCCCTAGATCCTTTGACCAACTTACGGGGTCTCAGGGTAGACCGTTATTGAAACAGCAGCAGTGTAACTTATCCACCATCCAGTCTTCAGCACAGTCCACCCACGCTACCCAAGGAAGTGGAACCCTTGCTCCATTAGCTCAGCCTCCTTCCCCACAGCCTGACCCCTCCTAGGAACCCTTTTTGGACCCTTCCCTGAGTCAGAGCAACCGGAGCAGTCGATCTGTCCTGATGCCCAAACTATGCAGCTCACGCAGTCAGTGGGGGATGAGAGTGGGGACTTGCAAGCGGGGTTGGAAGAGGTGTCTGATAATGACGATGAGACCCGTTTGTCAGACAGTGAGGTTGTTGTCATGGAACATGTAACTCAAAGTGAGGAGGAGAGTGAGGAGCTGGTGGATGAGGACGAGGTGACTGACCCGAGCTGGATGGATAAGCCTAGTAAAGACCATGCTTCTGAGGGGGAGGCAAGTTCACCTGAGGGACCGGTTGGAAGAGGAAGAGGGGTGGGCAGAGGGAGAGGCAGGGGCAGAGTGAGTAGATCAGCAACTGTTTCACGGAGTCAAACTCCCGTGGCCAGGGCTAGATGTTCCCAAGTCTGGAGGTTTTTTAAAGAAACTGCGGATGACCGATGGACTGTAGTGTGCAATGTGTGCCATGCCAGGATCAGCAGGGGAGCCACCACTACCAGCCTAACCCCTACCAGCATGCGCAGGCATATGAGTGCTAAACACCCCACTCAGTGGAACCAAGGCCGTTCAATGACTGCAAATCGCACCCCTGCCTGCTCTTGCCTCGTTGTTGCTGGGTCTTAACTGGCATCCATGTAGACTACTGGTGTGCCTGCCGTTGCCTCGTTGTTGCAGGGCCTTAACTCTCATCCATGTAGACTACTGGTGTGCCTGCCCTTGCCTCGTTGTTGCAGGGTCTTAACTGGCATCCATGTAGACTACTGGTGTGCCTGCCCTTGCCTCGTTGTTGCTGGACCTTAACTGGCATCCATGTAGACTACTGGTGTGCCTGCCCTTGCCTCGTTGTTGCTGGACCTTAACTGGCATCCATATAGACTACTGGTGTGCCTGCCCTTGCCTCGTTGTTGCTGGGCCTTAACTGGCATCCATGTAGACTACTGGTGTGCCTGCCCTTGCCTCATTGTTGCTGGACCTTAACTGGCATGCATGTAGACTACTGGTGTGCCTGCCCTTGCCTCGTTGTTCCTGGGCCTTAACGGGCATCCATGTAGACTACTGGTGTGCCTGCTCTTGCCTCGTTGTTGCTGGGCCTTAACTGGCATCCATGTAGACTACTGGTGTGCCTGCCCTTGCCTCGTTATTGCTGGGCCTTAACTGGCATCCATGTAGACTACTGGTGTGCCTGCCCTTGCCTCGTTGTTGCTGGGCCTTAACTGGCATCCATGTAGACTACTGGTGTGCCTGCCCTTGCCTCCTTGTTAGCTACTGCTGGGCCTTAACTGGCACAGTTTGTGTGTAATTAGCAGTGAGCTTTGTTGCGTGTAACAAGGGGCGGAACCTGGTGGTGGCTCTGCAACTGGGCAGCCTCACACATGTACCATGCCTGGCCCACGTCTTCAACCTAATGTTGCTGCGGTTCCTTAAAACTTACCCCAATGTGGCTGACTTTCTCACCAAGGAGCACCGCATCTGTGCGCATTTCCGCAAGTCAACCAGTTAAACTAACCCCCACTGCTAAAGTCAAATTCAAAGTCAAATTCAAAGTCAAAACAACGGTGGGGGGAGAAGTTGGGAGTCACATGATGCAGGGAATGTTACCCCAACAAATTCATAGTCAAATTCAATTTACCTTCCTTGTCTTGTCCATTTCGAACCATATTATCTGTGGATGTCATCTTATCTTAGGGGTGTCCTCTGCCATCCTTTCACCAGTAGCTTCTATCCTTCCTTGGATGTTGTAGCCTTTTCGAAGGCAGCATTGACTAGGCCTTTTTAACCCCTTAGCGACCCATGACGTATCTGATACGTCATGGTGCCGCTCGGGGTGTTCAGAGCGGGGTCCCGCCGGGACCCTGCTCTGAACGGCGCTGATCCCGGCTGACACGTGCAGCCGGGCAGTGCCTCTATTAGCCGGCGCGGGTCCCGTTGCCGCGCCGGCTAATTAAGCCTCTAAGTGCAGCTGTCAAACCTTACAGCTGCACTTAGAGGCTCAGGTAAACACATCCCTGGTGTCTAGTGGGACGGATCTCCCCCCCCGCGATGCGATCGCGGGGGGGAGATCCGTTCTTCTGCCCGTGCCGGGCCTCAGCGTCGGAATGACGCTGATCCCGGCTCGGCAATAGATTGCTATGGCCTGCAGCAGGCCATAGTAATCTATGACCGATCTAATCGATCTTTGCTGTGTATATACACAGCATTGATCTCTATGAGAGATCAGTGCTGTCTATATACAAGTCCCCCAGGGGGGCTTCAAGTTACAGTAAAAAAAAAAGTAAAAAAGTGTTTTTATTAATAAAAAATCCCCTCCCCTAATAAAAGTCCAAATCACCCACCTTTTCCCATTTTATAAATATAAATTAATAAATAAATAAATAAATAAACATATTTAGTATCGCCGCGCGCGTAATCGCCCGAACTATTAATTAATCACATTCCTGATCTCGCACGGTAAATGGCGTCAGCGCAAAAAAATTCCAAAGTGCAAAATTGCGCATTTTTGGTCGCATCAAATCCAGAAAAAATGTAATAAAAAACGATCAAAAAGACGTATATGCGCAATCAAGGTACGGATAGAAAGAACACATCATGGCGCAAAAACTGACACCTCACACAGCCCCATAGACTAAAGGATAAAAGCGCTATAAGCCTGGGAATGGAGCGATTTTAAGGAACGTATATTTGTTAACAATGGTTTGAATTTTTTACAGGCCATCCGATACAATATAAGTTATACATGTTATATATCATAATAATCGTAACGATTTGAGGAACATGAATAACAAGTCAGTTTTACCATAGGATGGACGGCGTAAATGCAAAACTCCCCGAAATCAAAACAAATTTGTTTTTTTTTTCAATTTGACAGCGCAAATGATTTTTTTCCGGTTTCGCAGCATATGTTATGGAAAAATAATGCCTGTCGTTGCAAAGTACATTTGGTTTCGCAAAAAATAAGTGCTCATATACGTCTCTAGGTGAAAAAATGCAAGCGCTATGGACTTTTAAACTTAAAATGGAATAAGCAAAAGCGCAAAAACGAAAATAGGCTTTGACCTTAAGGGGTTAATAGACACTTGCCCTTTCCTAGAGACTCCTTTAAGGATTGAAAGTGTATTCATTTATTCAAATCAAATTCTGCGGCCTCCTAAGAGACTGTATTGTTATTCTTCGCCCCTACCTCCAAAGATATGCCTCTCACGCACAACTGCATGTGGGTGTGAGGCTAAATCTAGCCATAATTGTATTGTCCATCTTGGTCTGGGTCTGTGGTGTCAGGCTAAGTTTTTGAGTGGTCCATATGCTTCCAGTGTTTGAATGGTTCCATGTGTTCTCACCGCCATGCTGTGTCAGGCTTAATTTTTGGTTAGGTTCAAATGCTAACTCTTTTTTATTGATACTCTGTGTCCTCACCGCCATGCTGTGTCTGGCCTAATTTTTGGGAGGCTCACTTGCTACCTTACTTTTAGCAGTTCTCTGTGTCCTCACTGCTATGCTCTGACGTCACTTTACGTCTGCGGAGGAGCGAGACTGGTTCAGGTAGAAGGGGGGAGGGGAGGAGAGGGTAGAGTAAGGAAGGAGGGGGGGGGAGGAAAGGAGGGAAAAAGGGTGAGGAAGGGAGGGAGGGGGAACAAACAGGAGCGTGCATGAGGGGGGAGGGGGAACGGGAAGGTGGGAGATGCATGTAACAGATAGTATAACTGTAGTAAAACGATCCTAAGTGAAAGTAGCAAAAAAAATAAAACTGTGACAATATTCCAGTAGCAATATTACATCTGTACCTAGGCGCAAAACTAGTAGCTTTCAAGTAGCCTTAGATGTAAACAGGAGCAACAAAATATGCATACAAATGTCATGAAACAAACAAAATAGATGCGACGGAAATCGCATAACGTCCTCTCAAATGCAATAAGTACAACAAATGTCCACACAGTGTAAGAGGGCAGAGATGCAAACGTGGGTGGGTCTACTCGGAACAGGAATCACCGTTATAGAGCGTAATAGGGTTGCTAACCAATAAACATAGAAGGGGAAGACAGGACTCACACAAAACAACGAAGATACGCAGACAAGACATGGGTACAAGGACACGGGTACTAGGACACAGGGACCGCAAATGCACATAAGTCAAATGAGATTGACCCATGGTTGCGGTCTTGGTGTGGGGCGCATAGTCCAGTTTAATTCAGCTGAGGAGGAAGAGAATATGCAACTGGCAGGTTCATCATACAGCACAGTAGTGGCTGCCTAGAACACAGAAACCCGCATTGCGGAGTTGCTCAAACAGGAGCCGGGCATGAAGAGGGTAATGATGACATTGAGAGTCGCCGTGGAGAGTGACTTATTGGAAGGTAGGGGAAATCCCAAGACTGCAGCTGCTGTAAACCCTCCTCAGGATCTCGGATCATAACACAGTCAGAGCCTTTAGTAGCAACGAGGCCAGAGGAGCCTCTCCAGCGGTATGGGATTCCGTGAGCTTGTAATGCGGCTGTCACCGGTGCAAAAGTCCTTTGGAAACACAAAGTGGCCGCAGATAGGTCCAGAAAGACGGCCATTTTCGTGTAAGGAGCAGGCATCGAGGTACGCTGTTGGGTTGCAGCAAGGAACGCTGATTTGACATGAAGATGCCTGATGCGCACCAAAGCATCCCTCGGGGTGTCCGGAGGCAGGTAGGCCAGTCGCGTCAGTCGGCACGCCCAATCTACAGCAAGTTTGTTCAAGTGGTAGTCAGGCAGCGCCGCTTTCATGAACTCACGGGTATAGGTGGCCAATTCAGCAGTAGGAACGGATTCAGGGACTCCCCTTAGTTTCAGGTTATAGGCACGAGACCTATCATCGACTGCGGTCAAAGTCTCTCGTAGCTGAGCCACCTCCTCGTTAAGTTGCCAATGGGAGTCAATCAGGACATTGTATTCACGTACAATTTCTACAATCTTGTCCTCCACATCTTGTTCAATCTTTATTACAGAGTCACGGAGAGCTTCAATTGTATGGTCCAGTCTAATTTGTATAGAGTCCCGGAAGGCCAGCAGCATCTCTCTCAGCAAGGTGGTAGTGAGCTGGGAGTCAGGGATGCAGAGGCTGTCAAAGGGGTCATTCAGAAGCAGTGGTGTAGCTGGAATAGAAGATGGTGTAAACGCAGTGGCGTAGCTATAGGGGTCGCAGCGGTCACCATGGCGACCGGGCCCCTACGCAAGGGGGGCCCGCACGGCCCCCCTTGCCACTTGTCTCTTTAAGCATCCCGAGAAGCTGTGGCCGCGCAGCTTCTCGGGATGCACATATTGCTTTGATGTTCCGCCCGCACAGTGAGTGAGCTGTACATTAAAGCGTGCAGGAGCAGGACCTGTCAGCGTCCTGCTCCTGCATTCCCTCCCATAGGCTGCCGGCACTTCATACTAGCAGCCTATGGGACGCCGGCACGTGACCTCTTCGGCAGGCGTGATGATCTGACGTCATCACGCCTGCCGGAAGTCCCGTCCCTGTGGCTCTCAACATGAAGCCAGAAGAGGAGGAGAGCTGCTGCCTACAGCCACACAGTGCCGATTAGGTGAGTATGTTGTTTGTTTTTTTTAGGGGCACCTCTGGGAGCATTATTAGATCATGGGGGCACCTCTGGGGGCATTATTAGCTCATGGCGGCACCTCTGGGGGCATTATTAGTTAATGGGGGCACCTCTGGGGGCATTATTAGCTCATGGGGGCACCTCTGGGGGCATTATTAGCTCATGGGGGCACCTCTGGGGCATTATTAGTTCATAGGGGAACCTCTGGGGGTATTATTAGCTTATAGGGGCACCTCTGGGGGCATTATTAGTATATGGGGGCACCTCTGGGGGCATTATTAGTTCCTGGGGGCACCTCTGGGATTATTAATGGTTCATGGGGGCACCTCTGGGGGCATTATTAGCTCATGGGGGCACCTCTGGGGGCATTATTAGTTCATGGGGGCACTTCTGGGGGCATTATGAGCTCATGGGGGCACCTCTGGGGGCATTATGAGCTCATGGGGGCACCTCTGGGGGCATTATTAGTTCATGGGGGCCCCTCTGGGGGCATTATTAGTTCATGGGGGCACCTCAGGCATTATTAGTTCATGGGGGCTTCTCTGGGGGCATTATTAGCTCATGGGGGGCACCTCTGAGGGCATTATTAGTTCATGGGGGCACCTCTGGGGCATTATTAGCTCATGGGGCACCTCTGGGGGTATTATTAGCACATGGGGGCACCTCTGGGGGCATTATTAGTTCATGGGGGCACCTCTTGGGGCATTATTAGTTCATGGGGGAACCTCTGGGGGCATTATTAGCTCATGGGGGCCACCTCTGGGGGCATTATTAGCTCATGGGGAACCTCTGGGGGCATTATTAGCTCATGGGGGCACCTCTGGGGGCATTATTAGCTCATGGGGGCACCTCTGGGGGCATTATTACCTCATGGGGCACAGCAGGGGATCCTACATACAGGGGGCACCTCTGGGGGCATTATTAGCTCATGGGGGCACTTCTGGGGGCATTATCAGCTCATGGGGGCACCTCTGGGGGCATTATTAGCTCATGGGGGCACAGCAGGGTATCCTACATACAAGGGGCATCCCACATTCCTACTCGCTTTACTGCACATAACAACCAACAGCGCAGTTACTTTGGGAGGGAGAAAGGAAGGAGGGAGGGAGAAAGGAAAGGAAGCTGCTAGAAATGTGCCGAGCCTAAATTGTTTGTCTCGCAGGTTCTGAAAAGATGAAACGTATCTGGAAGAAATCATCATGGAGGACTGGACTGGATGGAGAGGAAAAGGGAAAGTGACGCCTCAGATCAAAGAAGACGTCACCTGTGAGTCACTGTATGACGGTTTTCTTATTTTGTACAACATCATTTAGTAGGGGTGCTCCGAGCTAATTTTTACCTCCAAGGGGTGCCCCGAGGTGGAAAATGTTGGGAAGCACTGCACTAATCTGTTCCGCTGCGCCCACTGGCACATGCTGTCAAATGATTGGCATTTACCTTCTTACCTAATCAGATGACAGCAAGTACCAGCGCCCCCTCCTCCAGACATCTGCGTTGGGGGCCCAAGCTGTGTCCTATGGCCGTACCTTTACAGCGTTGAGCTCCAGCTTGTGCTGCAATCCACCTCTCCTCAGCGTTGAGGCCCCTCCCCCAGGTCAGATGACATCACTGTACAGCCGGCAAGTAACATCAGAGAATACAGCAATGTTGTGAACCGGTGGGGGGAGGAGCCTCAACCCTGTGGGAGCCACTTCCACCACGGAGGAGAGAAGTGGACTGCAGGTGATTACTACATTATCTGTACTCAGAGATATCACTGTGTTATCTGTGGTGTTACATAGGACTGCAGGTAACAGCTACTACATTATCTGTACTCAGAGATATCACTGTGTTATCTGTGCTGTTATATAGGACTGCAGGGGACATTTACTACATTATCTGTACTCAGAGATACCACTGTGTTATCTGTGGTGTTACATAGGACTGCAGGTGACTACTACATTATCTGTACTCGGAGGGATATCACAGTGTTATCTGTGGTGTTACATAGGACTTCAGGTGACATCAGGTGACTTCTCCAGGTCATTTGACCACTTGGAGGTTCACCAAGTCCACAATGACACCTCAGGAAATGATGCCAACACCACTGGAATGCAACTGGGACAGCAGGGAAAGCATCTAATATGTTATGATATACGGTGGCACAGTTCACACTACGTAAGAACTTACGCGAGGATCGTACGCGGCGCCGTAAAAAATGAACCAGACCACGCCCATGGCGTAACATGCGGTCCCGTACGTAGTGGTGATTTCTTCATTTTTCTAGCTTTTTGTGCTGATCCAAAAGGTTCTGTGGGGTATCCGGGGCAAGGCGAAGATTTCCAAGTAAAAGGCTGCTGTCAGATCGCTACGTAGGGCGCTCGTGAAGCGTAAGTAGACTTCGGGCGTAAGTTCGGGGACCGTACGTAGCCGGCCGCAAATAGCGTAAATCCCCGGCCGGAGTTTATCGCGTATATGTCTGGCCGTAAAAATATGCGGCCGGACATATACGCAGTGTGAACATAGTCTAAACTTGTATTGTACATTCCAGGGAGTAAATCCTCGGGGGGATAAAAGCAATCCTTAATGAGGATTATGGACAAACAAAGTCAACAAAATAATCAAACAGTCCAACAATCAACAAAGAGGGTTCCCAAAGAACAAGAGAACCTCAGATCAAACATCAATTCCAACAGATCATAGAACAGTCCAGGGCATGTGAATGGTCAAAGTAATATGAGCATGACTTCACATCAAATCACGGTTTACTGGTATGGAATACCAATGGCGGATGCTTATCAAATAGAAACCATTTATCCCAATTAGTGCGAAATTGTACCTTATTAGTGATGAGCGAGTACTAAAATGCTCAGGTGCTCGTTACTCGAACCGAATATCTCCCGATACTTGAGTGCTCGTTTCGAGTAACGAACCCCACTGAAGTCAATGGGAGACTCGAGCATTTTTTGAGGGGACTCATGTTCGGTAGAGGGAAGGTTGTGTGAAAACCTGTCAACCTCAGAAATTGATGGAAACACAACGGAAATGGACAGGAAACAGCAGGGGCAGCATGTATGCATACCTCTGAGGCTGCCTAATGGCAGCATTATGCCTAATTCTGTGCAACAGCCTTGTTAAAACAGAGGTAGGCATAGAGACCACCCAAAAACTCAGCCTGACACAGCATGGCAGTGAGAACACAAGGAATCATTAAAACAGAGGTAGCTTATCGTAAACCACCCAAAAATTCAGCCTGACACAGCATAGCGGTGAGGATAGAGTGAACAAGGTAGAAGCGGTAGCCAGTCAGCCTTCCAAAAATTATACCAGACCTAGCATGGCAGTGAGCTCACAGAGAACCATTAAAAGTGAGTGAGGAAGAAAGTGAGCCTCCCCAAAATTAGGCCAAACACTGCATGGCATTGAGCACACAGAGAACTGCCGGGATCAGCAGTAGCCAACATGGAGGCCAGGCAGGAGCAACAGTAACCAACATGGAGGCCAGGCAGGAGCAACAGTAGTTAATATGGAGGCCAGGCAGGAGCAACAGTAGTTAACATGGAGGCCAGGCAGGATCAGCAGTAGCCAACATGGAGGCAAGGGCAGGCACACCAGTAGTCAGCAGTAGTCAACATGGATGCCAGTTAAGGCCCAGCAGTAGCCAATATGGAGGCACGGGCAGGCACTACAGTAGTCATCCGTAGTCAACATGGATGCAAGTAAAGGCCCAGCAGTAGTCAACATGGATGCCAGTTAAGGCCCAGCAGTTGCCAACATGGAGGCAAGGGCAGACACAGCAGTAGTCAACATGGATGCCAGTTAAGGCCCAGCAGTTGCCAACATGGAGGCAAGGGCAGACACAGCAGTAGTCAACATGGATGCCAGTTAAGGCCCAGCAGTAGTCAACATGGATGCCAGTTAAGGCCCAGCAGTGGTCAACATGGATGCCAGTAAAGGCCCAGCAGTAGTCAACATGGATGCCAGTAAAGGCCCAGCAGTAGTCAACATGGATGCCAGTAAAGGCCCACCAGTAGTCAACATGGATGCCAGTAAAGGCCCAGCAATAGTAAACATGGATGCCAGTTAAGGCCCAGCACAAAGGAGGCAAGAGCAGGCCAGGCAGTAGTCAACATGGATGCCAGTTAAGGCCCAGCAAAAAGGAGGCAAGGGCAGGCACACCTAGTGAGGCTTCCCAAAACTAGGCCAGACACTGCAGGGCCTTGAACACACAGAGAGCCATTACAAGTGAGTGAGGAAGCTAGTGAGGCTCCCCAAAACTAGGCCAGACATAGCATGGCATTCAGCACACAGGGAGCCATTACAAGTAAGTGAGTAAGCTAGGGAGGCTCCCCAAAACTATTTCAGACAGTGCAGGGCCTTGAACACACAGAGAACCATTACAAGTGAGTGAGGAAGCTAGTGAGCCTCCCAAAAATTAGGCCAGGCACTGCATGGCATTCAGCACACAGAGAGCCATTACAAGTGAGTGAGAAATCAAGTGAGCCCACCCAAAAATTGGAGTGAGTCCAGGGGCTGGGATATGTAGTGGACATGAACCCGGGTGCTGACAGCTAACAGGCTAGGCCTGCTCTCACTCACCACTCACCATCAAGAGTACACTTGATGCCTCTCGACCGGGGGTGGTGAGGCCACGGCTAGACAAAAAAAGTAAAATAAAACAGCTGGCTGGTTGGCAAGGGCGCGATCGGCAGGCCCCCGGCAACCAGTCCCGCTCCTCTGCAGATGTAGTGTGACATCAGACAGTTAGGACACATAGAACAATACAGTCTTCTTAAGAGGCCCTGGAATTTGAGAACACGGGGAACCATTAAAACAGAGGTAGCATATCATGAACCACCCAAAAATTCAGCCTGACACAGCATAGCGGTGAGAACAGAGCGAACAAGGTAGAAGCGGTAGCCAGTTAGCCTTCCAAAAATTATACCAGACCTAGCATGGCATTAAGCACACAGAGAATCCTTAAAAGTGAGTGAGGAAGCACGTGAGACTCCCAAAAATTAGGGCAGAAGCAGCATGGCATTGAGCACCCAGAGAACCATTACAAGTCAGTGAGGAATCAAGTGAGCCCACCCAAAAATTGGAGTGAGTCCAGGGGGCTGGGATATGTAGTGTGCATGAACCCGGGTGATGACAGCTAACTGGCTAGGCCTGCTGTCAGTCACCACTCACCATCAAGAGTATACTTGATGCCTCTCGTCCGGGGGTGGTGAGGCCACGGCCACGGCTAGACAAAAAAATAAAATAAAACAGCTGGCCGGTTGGTGGGGGCGCGATCGGCGGGCCCCCGGCAACCAGTCCCGCTCCTCCGCAGATGTAGTGTGACGTCAGAGCATGGCAGTGAGGACATAGAGAACCATTAGGAGTGAGGAAGCAATTGAGCCTCCCAATAATTAGGTCAGACCCTGCATGGCGGAAGAAGACTTGGCAGTTGGCTGATAATTGTAGGAAGAGGAGGAAGAGGAGGAGGAGGAGAGGAGATACCAAAAATCTTCATGTTCAGCAGCTTTCCCAGGGTGGACAGTTGAATTCAGGTAAAATCCAGGCTTTGTTCATTTTTATAAACGTCAGCCTGTCAGCGCTGTCAGTGGACAGGCGGGTGCTCTTATCAGTGATGATGGCACCAAGCTGCACTGAAGACCCGCTCTGACAACACGCTAGCAGCAGGGCAGGCCAGCACCTCCAAGGCGTAAAGCGCCAGTTGGGGCCACGTATCCAGCTTTGAAACCCAGTAGTTGTAGGTAGCAGAGTGATCACCATCTTCCTGAAGGCTTCCCTCCTACTCTGTCTAGACTGGGGACGGTTGACATAGTCTTGCTGGGGTGCCATGAAACTGTCAAAGGCCTTGGAGAGTGTTCCCCTGCCCCTTTACAAGCTGCCTGCTCCACCGCTCCTCTCCCCTGCTCTTTGGCCACAGAACTACGTCCTCTGGCGCTAGTGGTGTCAGATGGGAAGTACATTTTCAGCTTCTGCACCAGGGCCTGTTGATGTTGATTCACACTCATACTGCGTTCCTCGGCAGGAATGACAGTGAAAAAGTTCGGTTTCTACCAAGAGTCCAGGAGAGTGAACACCCAGTAATCTGTGTTGTCCAAAATCAGTAGTCAACATGGATGCCAGTTAAGGCCCAGCAATAGTCAACATGGATGCCAGTTAAGGCTCAGCAGTAGTCAACATGGATGCCAGTTAAGGCCCAGCAGTAGCCAACATTGAGGCAAGGGCAGGCACACCAGTAGTCAACATGAATGCCAGTTAAGGCCAAGCAGTGGCCAACATGGAGACAAGGGCAGGCACACCAGTAGTCAGCAGTAGTCAACATGGATGCCAGTTGACTTGCGGAAATGCGCACAGATGCGGTGCACCTTGTTGAGCAAGTCAGCCACATTGGGGTAAGTTTTAAGGAACCACAGCAACATTAGGTTGAAGACGTGGTCCAGGCATGGTACATGTGTGAGGCTGCCGAGTTGCAGAGCCGCCACCAGGTTCCGCCCCTTGTCACACTCAACTAAGATCACTGCTAATTACACACGAACCCGGGTGCTGACAGCTAACTGGCTAGGCCAGCTGTCAGTCATCATCAAGGGTACACCTGATGCCTCTCGACCGGGGGTGGTGAGGCCCCGACCATGGCTAGACCAAAAAAAAAAACAAAAAAAAACAGCTGACTGGTTGGAAAGGGCGCGATCGGCAGGCCCCCTGCAACCAGTCCTGCTTCTCCGCAGACGTAGTGTGACTTCAGAGCATGGCAGTGAGGACACAGAGAACAATATAGTCTGCTTTTTTTTTTTTTTTTTTTTTGGTAAATCAGATTTTATTGATTTTACAATTTTGCATAGAAAGAACAAAATACGACACAGGGAGAATGTGTACAGAACAACAAGTGCACACACAAATTAGGAAATTCTTACATCCAAGAGAAGGGTGACCAACATCGGCTACATATAGCAGGCTGTCGAGCCATTAAAAACAGAACAAGGCTCGGCCAACTACACACGAAACATATCAGCAAATAATCAAGTGAAAATAATATAGTCTGCTTAAGAGGCCACGGAATTTGATCGAATACACTTTCAATCCTTTAAAGAGTCTCTAAGAGATGGCAAGTGCGGTAGCCTGTCTATTGAAAAGACCTGGTCAATTCTGCCTTCAAAAAGGCTACTACAACATCCAAGGAAGGAAAAAAGCTACTAGTAAAAGGCCAGGTCAATCCTGCTTTCAAAGCGGCTAAAACATCCAAGGAAGGTAGAAGGTGCTGTTCAGCAGTTTGAGCACCACCTGTTGGCGCTTACCCACGGCAGCGCTGCTGCGCCTAAGAATAAAATAGCCGGATTATGGCTAGATTTAGGGTCCTATTCCACGGGCTGAGGAGGGCCCGATCAACGATGTAAACGAGCGGCGATCTGCTAGATCTCAACTCGTTTACTGGGCCTATTCCACGGCCCGATGATCGTTGAGCGAGGGCTGCAGGGACATCGTTACCGATGTCCTTGCAGTCCTTGCAGCAGTAATACATTACCTGTCCAGGCTTCTCCGCGCTGTCTTCATCCCAGGGTCCCACGCTCTCTATCTTCTGAATGGCCGGTCAGCTGATAGGCCACACTCAGCCAATCACAGGCCGCGGTGGTCCCGGCCTGTGATTGGCTGAGCACTACGTCAGCTGACCGGGGCCTTTTCTGAAGAGAGCACGGGACCCGGGGATTAAGACAGCGCGGAGAAGACCTGCAGGTAATGTATTACTGCTGCTGCTGCTGTGAAATCGTTGGTCGCCCGCCGTGCACCGCTATTCAACCGTAGCGATGCGCGGTGGGGGAAGGATGATTTTAGGTCTGGCCATAAATGAACGATCAGCCGATGACACGATCATCGGCTGATCGTTCTCTCTATTTCACCGAACTATAATCGGCCGAATCGGGCCAAATGGGCCGATCCGGACGATTATCGTTACTGTGGAATAGGGCCCTTAGCCTCACACCCTCATGCAGTTGTGCGTGATAGGCATCTCTTTGAAGGTAGGGACTAAGAATAACAATACAGTCTTCTTAAGAGGCCCGAGCTAAAAAATGAAAGGACGGCAGAGAACCCCCGCAAGTTGACATCCACAGATTAAATGTATCGAAATGGATAACACAAGGATGCTAAATTAGGATCCACCATTATCACTGTCTGTTCTTTTGAACAGTGGCGTGTATACAATAGATACAATAGATGACCAGACAGCCCTGCAAAATTGCACTTGAATTGAAGTCGATTTGATTTTAAAATTTAAATTGAAGGTTAGAAAATAAAAAAACATAAAGTGGCCATTACCGGCCTTTAGATTAGGCAGGCGCGGATCCTCACAAAAATTAGGCCTGACACAGTAGCGTAAGAGTAAAAAAAAAAAATAAAAAAAAAAATAGCTGGCTGGTTGGCGGGGGCGCGATCGGCAGGCCTCCGGCAACCAGTGCCGTTCGTCCGCAGACGTAGTGTGACATCAGAGTATGGCAGTGAGGACACAGAGAACAACGAGGCAAGGGTAGGCACACCAGTAGTCTACATGGATGCCAGTTAAGGCCCAGCAACAACGAGGCAAGGGCAGGCACACCAGTAGTCTACATGCATGCCAGTTAAGGCCCAGCAACAACGAGGCAAGGGCAGGCACATCAGTAGTCTACATGGATGCTAATTAAACCCCAGCAACAACGAGGCAAGGGCAGGCACACCAGTAGTCTACATGGATGCCAGTTAAGGCCCAGCAACAACGAGGCAAGGGCAAGCACACCAGTAGTCTACATGGATGCCAGTTAAGGCACAGCAACAACGAGGCAAGGACAGGCACACCAATAGTCTACATGGATGCCAGTTAAGGCCCTTCAACAACGAGGCAAGGGCAGGCACACCAGTAGTCAACATGGATACCAGTAAAGGCCCAGCAGTAGCCAACATGAAGGCAAGGGACAGTTGCTGCAGGGACAGTTGAACGCTGCGCTTGGACACCTTGCTGTAGGGTGTGGAGCATAGTGGAGGTGAAGGGGTGTGTGTAGCATGGGAGGCGCTCGTGCCTGGGGCCTGGGCGGGGGGACTGACAGAGCCAGCACGTGACACAGGGGAGGGAGCAGGAGTGCGACTTGCAGTCACTGAACGGCCTTGGTTCCACTGAGTGGGGTGTTTAGCACTCATATGCCTGCGCATGCTGGTAGTGGTTAGGCTGGTAGTGGTGGCTCCCCTGCTGATCCTGGCATGGCACACGTTACACACTACAGTCCGTCGGTCATCTGCAATTTCTTTAAAAAACCTCCAGACTTGGGAACATCTAGCCCTGGCCACGGGAGTTTGACTCCATGAAACAGTTGCTGATCTACTCGCTCTGACCCTGTTTCTCCCTCTGCCCACCCCTCTTCCTCTTCCAACTGGTCCTGCAGGTGAACTTGCCCCCCCTCAGAAGCACGGTCTTCACTAGGCTTATCCACCCAGTTCGTGGGCCGGTCACCTCGTCCTCATCCACCAGTTCCTCACTCTCTGGTATGGGCACCAACCTGTACACACTTTCTGTCACCCCAATACAATGAGCAGTGAAGTTCTATGCAGGATACACTACAAATCCCAGCGATACAGTTTAGGACACACTATTTTATGGGGTGCTATCTGGTATGAGCACCAACTGTACACACTTTCTGTCACCCCAATACAATGAGCAGGGAAGTTCTATGCAGGATGTACTATAAATCCCAGCGATACAATTTAGTACACACTAGTTTAGGGGGTGCTATCTGGTATGGGCACCAACTGTACACACTTTCTGTCACCCCAATACAATGAGCAGTGAAGTTCTATGCAGGATGCACTACAAATCCCAGCGATACAGTGTAGTACACACTGGTTTAAGGGGTGCTATCTGGTATGGGCACCAACTGTACACACTTTCTGTCACCCCAATACAATGAGCAGTGAAGTTCTATGCAGGATGCACTATAAATCCCAGCGATACAGTTTAGTACACACTAGTTTAAGGGGTGCTATCTGGTATGGGCACCAACTGTACACACTTTCTGTCACCCCAATACAATGAGCAGTGAAGTTCTATGCAGGATGCACTACAAATCCCAGCGATACAGTGTAGTACAGGGTTTTTCAACCTGCGTTACCCCCTGGGGTACGCGGCGCAGGTTGAGGGGGTACGCCGGAAGAGTGAAAAAAAAACGAAACCTGGGATACGCACAGCGCGGCTGCGGCCATCCGCTGCTGACAGCTGAGGGGCCGCTGAGGACGTCCTACTTCACAGCGAGGAGGGAGGGAGGTGTCATTACTCCCTCATCCCTGATGTGTCCTCCTCGGTCTCCTGACATGTTCCGGTGTGGGCTGCCTGGTACAGAGGCTCTGCCTGCACCAGATGTACACCCCGTGTAAGACTCACACACACGGATTAATGACTGAGGCTGCGGGGCACATCCGGTGCAGGCAGAGCCTCTGTACCAGGCAGCCCGCACCGGAACATATCAGGAGACCGAGGAGAACACATCAGGGATGAGGGAGCTGCTGGGAGAACACTGCAAGAGAGGAGCTGCCGGTGACAGGTGAGTTGATGTTTTTTTTTTTTTTTTTTGTCTAGTGGGGGCACTGGGGCCATAGAAAAATGAAATTGTACACAGAGGGGCATATACCAGCCACATGGGGCACAGAGGGGTGATAAAACAACTATATGGGGCCCTGACAGGGGCAGTGGCGGACATATAAGCTGCACGGGCCCAGAGCGGCTGGAGGCTCATCAGACTCAGACTTCTGTGAGCCCCAGGCTAGAGGTGTTATCCTGTGGCTGCAGGGGAGAGCACAGAGAAAGAGGAACTTCCCAATGTCCCTGGCTGCTCTGATAATCCTCTCCCCCTGCACACACAGGCAGCAGCAGCACCCGGTGCTGTGTCCTGTGTAGCCACATAGGGCACATTAGTTACCCCTGCTTAAAGGGGCTCTTTCACCTCCAAAATGCTTCTTAAACTTAAGTTACCAGTGGATAGATTTAACAAAGTTGATTCTGAATCTGCATCCTTTATCTTTATCTGGATTCACTAGTTTTCCCTTATCAGTAACTCCTATTTATTTATTGCTGACAGCAGTTTAACCCTTTTACTGCCTTCCTGCAGCTCATGAACTAGTTATCTGTGCAGGCATTGTAAGGGTTAAACCTGTCTGCTGCAATAAAGAATTCATAAGAGGATGTGATAAATATTCACAGTATATAAGGACCCTATTACACTGAGCGATAATCTGCTGGTTATCAGGACGATTTGGCAGATCATCGCTCCTTGTAATACAGACAATGATCATCAGGTGATTAATGTCATTTATTCCAGTCTAAAAATCAGGCTGATGATTGTGTAGAAAAAATAATAAATGTTATACATACCTGTCTGTGCTCCCTGGTGTTCTTCTCACTTCTGTCCGGTCCCTGCAGCCACCGCTGGAACTTCAGAGACCATCTGTAACTTTAGAGATGGTTTCTGAAGTTCCAGCGGTGGCTGCAGGGACCGGACAGAAGTGAGAAGAACACCAGGGAGCACAGACAGGTATGTATAACATTTATTGCAACCTTTATTGCACGGATATCACTAACTATATCGGGCTGTGTAATAAAAGTGTCACTGTCATCATAAAAAAAATTTTTTGGACATGTCATGGAGACATGTCAAAAGTTTTGGTCAGTCCAGGTCTGAGTGTTCTGACCTGTACCAACTGTGAGAACAAGCAAGGAGAAGTACACACTTAGCACGGTCCTCTCACAGCTCTGGGTCACGTGATGAGTCAGGCTCTGACTTATTGCCTATGTAAGTCTATAGAGCCTGACTGAGATCATGTGACACAGAGTGGGAAGCTAACTGCGCAGAGTGCTGTCCTCTCCGGGCTCGTTCTCCTGATCAGTACAGGTGTGAACACCTAAATAAATCCCCTGTCCCTATGCACACTGCTGATTCAGTAAGATGTGTATACCTCTTAGTAAATCTGGCAAAACCTACACTTTCTCCCTGCTTTATGTCAGGGGCATAATGGATAAATGCCCCCCCCCCCCCCCCCCCCTTATGTATTCCAACTACAACAGCTGCAAACACTACAACTCGCAGGGCTGTTTTAATACTTTTCACACTGCCGCTTTGGAAGACACTGCTACTGACAATACGGGGGGGCTAGCTAGTGGAGCGTAGCGCGTTAAATCGCTCCGGGGTTGAGACAGGCCAACCCAGTCACACTGTCATCCTGCAAATATACATCATAGGATAGGAGGCATCTAAACCCATAGGGGCACATTTTTTTACACAGGGGCCCTCTGCAGTCTATGTCAGCTCCTGGAGGGGGCATATATGAAATTGGTGCATATAGGGGGCATATAAACACTATATGGAGTCACAGAAGAGGCCTATATAAACTACGTAGGGCACAGAGGGGGTATATGGACAGTATATGCAGCCACAGAGGGGGTATATTTAGTATATGAAGTCACAAAAGGGGCTATGTATACTATATAGGGCGGGTATATAGTATACAGAGAGGGTATATTATATGGGCACAGATTGGGCACTATTACAGCGTGCAGCAATAGATGGGGACTTTGTATAGAGGGGGGGATGGTGCTGAAGACAGGAGCCTAAAATGTTTGTCTGGCAGATTCTGTGGAGACCAGTTGTGATCAGGAGACGTCTTCATGATGGCCGAGCCAAATATAGAAGGGGAAAAAAAGTGACCGACCTATCAGAAAAGATGTCACATTTTAAGTCCCTGGATGTAACTGCAGTGTAATCACTTACATAGGAGAGGAAAGTGGGGGGACAATTAGGTTATGTGAATTCCATTTAATCAGGGGTCTGGGATATGAATGTATTTAGGGATCTGCAGAATTGTTTGTGCAGCCCTTGCTGTGATCATTCAAGATCGGCAGCTGATGATTTTTGTGTTAGACACCGATCAGCAGATGAGCTCCTCCTCCTCGGCTGATCGCTGTCTCTATTACATGGGGAGATATCTGCCAGATTTGGCCAATAATCTTTCCGTGTAATAAGATTGTAACACTCAGTAACAGGAGAGAAGACAGATCATCCTGTAATTGTTCTGTATTCTATCTGTGACTGCATCTAACCACTGCTGTATTCTCTTCTGTAGTCTGCGGGTGTAATACTCTGCAGCATCTGTGTACACCTGGAATCTGGTGGCTATATGGTCAGTATATGGGGGTAGTATTGACTTTATTGGTAGTGTACACTTATTTTTGTTCTGTGATAGTTCTGGGATTTATATATGTAAGAGAATGGTGTGACATAGTAGAGCTAAAAATTCTGCTCAATTGCTGGGGATATATATATATATATATATATATATATATATATATACAATATGATCATAATGTGTGTATGAGAGAGAGCTAGTGGGGTTTGTGTGCCAGGGCAACTTTTCAGCCTACAAGGGGACATGTATCTGGCTGCAGGGGGAAATATGTGGCTATATGCGGGCATACCTGTCTGCAAGAGGCATATTCAGCTGCAGGGGGCTACCTGGCTAATGGTACATCCTGTTACAGGGGGCATGCCTTGTATCAAGAGATATATCCTACTGCAAGGGTCATATCTATCAGAAAGGGGCATGTGACTGCAGGGGACATACCTGGCTAGGGGCAACAAGGGGCATATTTGTCTGCAGTGGGCATACTTGTTTGTATGTGTTATACCTGGCTGCAAGAGGCATAGCTGGCTACAATAGCCATACCTAGCTACTGGGGGCATACAGGCTTTTCTGTCTGTAGGTGCATATCTGGCTACAGGAAGCATTGCCTCTAGCTACAGGGTGGGCACTATCAGGGCCGGCCTTTGGGGTGTGCGAGCTGTGCGGTTGCACAGGGCGCATCACTCCTGGCCAGCTGGGGGGGCGCTCTGGCAGACAGTCAGCTGCACACTTAACTGGCCTGGCAGACAGACGTTCTGTCTGTCTGCCAGAGCGCCCCTCTAGCTGGCCGCCTGCCCTCCTTACATAGTAGTTGGTTTGGGCGCTCCAGACAGTAGACGGGCTAGAAACCTGGCAAAGTAATGTTCCGGGTTGATCCCGGTAAGCTCCGCCCCCACCGACAAGCCCCGCCCCCGGTACACACCACGGGTGGGATGCTGACTTTTTTCTTGCCACATTGCAGCCTGCAGTGTGCTCAGGTCCCATCAGTGCGGTGACCTGTGACCTCTGCCCGGCCATGTGCCTCCTCCCTCCTCCTCCTCAGCAATGCTGCAGCCTCCAGGATCCTGTGCCCCTGCTGTAAGTCTGATGCTTTTCTCTCCTCTGTCTCTCTACCTCTTTCCCTTCTATCTTTCTATCTCTATCTATCTATATATCAGCTGAAACAGTGCATAACTACTGCCCCCAGCATACCCCAACAGCTAAACAGTGCATAACTACTGCCCCCAGCATACCCCAACAGCTAAACAGTGCATAACTACTGCCCCCAGCATACCCCAACAGCTAAACAGTGCATAACTACTACCCCCAGCATACCCCAACAGCTAAACAGTGCATAACTACTGCCCCCAGCATACCCCAACAGCTACACAGTGCACAACTACTGCCCCCAGCATACCCCAACAGCTAAACAGTGCATAACTACTGCCCCCAGCATACCCAACAGCTAAACAGTACATAACTACTGCCCCAGCATACCCCAACAGCTAAACAGTGCACAACTACTGCCCCCAGCATACCCCAACAGCTAAACAGTACATAACTACTGCCCCCAGCATACCCAACAGCTAAACAGTGCATAACTACTGCCCCCAGCATACCCAACAGCTAAACACTACATAACTACTGCCCCCAGCATAGCCAACAGCTAAACAGTACATAACTACTGCCCCCATCATACCCCAACAGCTAAACAGTGCATAACTACTGCCCCCAGCATACCCCAACAGCTAAACAGTACATAACTACTGTCCCCAGCATACCCAACAGCTAAACAGTACATAACTACTGCCCCCAGCATACCCCAACAGCTAAACACTACATAACTACTGCCCCCAGCATACCCAACAGCTAAACACTACATAACTACTGCCCCCAGCATACCCAACAGCTAAACAGTACATAACTACTGCCCCCAGCATACACCAACAGCTAAACAGTGCATAACTACTTCCCCCAGCATACCCAACAGCTGAACAGTACATAACTACTGCCCCAGCATACACCAACAGCTAAACAGTGCATAACTACTGCCCCCAGCATACCCCAACAGCTAAACAGTGCATAACTACTACCCCCAGCATACCCAACAGCTAAACACTACATAACTACTGCCCCCAGCATACCCAACAGCTAAACACTACATAACTACTGCCCCCAGCATACCCAACAGCTAAACACTACATAACTACTGCCCCCAGCATACCCCAACAGCTAAACAGTGCATAACTACTGCCCCCAGCATACCCAACAGCTAAACACTACATAACTACTGCCCCCAGCATACCCAACAGCTAAACAGTACATAACTACTGCCCCCAGCATACCCAACAGCTAAACAGTGCATAACTACTGCCCCCAGCATACCCCAACAGCTAAACAGTACATAACTACTGCCCCCAGCATACCCCAACAGCTAAACAGTACATAACTACTGCCCCCAGCATACCCCAACAGCTAAACAGTGCATAACTACTGCCCCCAGCATATACCCAACAGCTAAACACTACATAACTACTGCCCCCAGCACGGTAAACAGTGTAATTGCCAAATAGGCCAAGTCCAAATTTGCTGTTTTTTAGTGAAGTCACATCTCAGAGAAAAATTCAAAAAGTGATTAAAAGGTCACATATAGAACGGGGGGGGGGGGGGGGGGGGGTAGATGATTGGTAGATACATACATAGATGGTACTTCTATCGGGGGTCGGGTGGTTTGGGGGGGGCTGGGGTTTAGGGGTGGAGCTTGTTGTAGTAGGATTTAGTATATTGTATCTAAATACTACAGCCTTCTGTCACGTTTGTGGTTTTGTTGTGGGGGGTTGTCTGGAGGGATGGGCGGCTGTGAGATTTAGTCTATGTCACCATTAGGGGGTATCAACAGGGGCAGGGGGGCGCAAAAAGAAAGTTTCGCACAGGGCGCCATCTACCCTAAGGCCGGCCCTGGGCACTATTACTATTATTGTTGGGAAGGGGGCACTAATAATGGTTACAGGAGAAGGATTTATTATTGTGAGGAAGGTGGCATTATTACTGACTACGGGAGGGGGGGCATTATTACTAGGAAAGGAGGATTTATTATTGGGGAAGGGGGCATTATTACTGGGTCCTACAGATTAATCACATTTTTATGGGAGATCTGATCAGTTGCTGACAGAGACTTTATATAGAGCCTATGGCCGCAGTGTGATCTCAGCATTGTTATGGCAAAGTTTATAGTCAATCCCATCCTTGGGGGTACTCGGCTGGAGCATCTCATCACATGGGGGTACTTGGCTTAAAAAGGTTGAGAAACACTGGTGTAGTACACACTAGTTTAGGGGGTGCTATCTGGTATGGGCACCAACTGTACACACTTTCTGTCACCCCAATACAATGAGCAGTGAAGTTCTATGCAGGATGCACTATAAATCCCAGCAATACAGTTTAGTACACACTAGTTTAGGGGGTGCTATCTGGTATGGGCACCAACTGTACACACTTTCTGTCACCCCAATACAATGAGCAGTGAATTTCTATGCAGGATGCACTATAAATCCCAGCAATACAGTTTAGTACACACTAGTTTAGGGGGTGCTATCTGGTATGGGCTCCAACTGTACACACTTTCTGTCACCCCAATACAATGAGTAGTGAAGTTCTGTGCAGGATGCACTACAAATCCCAGCAATACAGTGTAGTACACCAGGACCACCAGCCCCAAAATCGAAAAGGAGTACACTGAGCACTTCTTAGGGGTGTATATGCAACACCTTATGCCCTCTTTCTGCCAGCAGCCGGTCACCACAGTGTGCTGGTTAAATTGGGGTAGCAGCACTGCAACTGCCAGCCAGCAGTCTGTAGTAATAGTATTAATAAAAGCTTTTAAGCCCTAAAAAAAAGGGCTGTTTGTTTGTATTGCTAGTATATACCCTGCCTACTGGAACGCTATATCCTACACTGGCTCTCTCCCTGACCAGCAGCAGCTCTGTCCCTGATCTCTCACAGTATGCGTCTGAAGTGAGCACTGCCGACGCCGAGTTTTATATGTCAGGCTTCTTCTCCGCTCTGTCTTCCTCCCCGGGTCCCGCGCACTCTATCTTCAGAATGGCCGGTCAGCTGACGGAGCGCTCAGCCAATCACAGGCCGGTACCGCCGCGGCCTGTGATTGGCTGAGTGTGGCCTGTCAGCTGACCGGCCATTCTGAAGACAGGGGATGAAGACAGCGCGGAGAAGAAGCCTGGACAGGTAATGTATGATGCTGCAAGGGCTGCAAGGACATCGGTAACAATGTCCTTGCAGCCCTCGCTCAACGATCATCGGGCCGTGGAATAGGCCCAGTAAACAATGGTTTACATCGTTAATCGGGCCCTCCTCGGCCCGTGGAATAGGACCCTAAGGGTATGAACAAGAATTGTTGCATCTGGTATAGAGATATTAACCAGAAGTAAGTGTAATAATACCACATCAGGCCCCCAGGGGGGAGGAAGTGGGAGTACCTTTTTCAACAATAAGAAAACAGAGTGCCATAATGGCTTAAGAAGACTGCAGTGCCACTATACATGCGTCGGCCACCTGAAAATTCTGATGGGTCACAATATTAAAATGTTGTCCTCTGTGACCAAAAGCACTTTGTTGCCAGTGTGGCTTCTTTCACCCAGGCTGCGCAGGTGAAGAACCGCCTGGGAGCACTTGAATGGGAGAGACTGCAAGGCAATAAGCTTAGCCAGGTTTACCTTCTGTGTCATCGGGGGGTTGTAGAAATAATGCTGCTGTGGTGTACCCCCGGGGTGATGTTACATCTGAGGAGCGGCCAGTCACTTGCCAGATGGGAAAGTGTGACACCACGCCAGACGTGGTCGGCAGAGATACAGCCGGACTTTGGAGTGGTACTTTGTGGCACCAGTGCCAAGTAGGCACACAGGTGTTATGGCACGCCTGCTTTTAGGTTGCTACGGGCTCCCTTGGGTTAGTGTGGTCACGGATGGTCAGAGTGGTGTAGTGACCCTCCCGGACTATCGGAACTGCCACCCACAGAAAGGGGAAGTGTCCCAAGGTTAGGTAATGCATTGTGTTGGTAAAAGTCAAAAGATCGCAGAGTCTCTTGAACTTAAGCTTGTTTTACTCAGAAGATACACTGAAGATACACTGACAATAGTTCCAAATACTTGACAATACAGCAACTGAATCTCTAGTAGGAATGCAGTGTAGGATACATTCGTGCCGACTAAGTAGTGTGCTGAGTGATACAAAGAAGCAGAGTAGCAGAGAGGAGGATATTGTGAGAGTCCCAACCCAAGTAGAACTGTGCTCTGCTGGAATGTTGGAGGATGAGGTAGAATACGAAGAAGAAGAAGAAGAGAACACCTGTGCCTGTGTATTGACCTTTGATTAGTCTTCACACCACCTTATGCCCACTAGACTCAGCTGAACCTTCCTAGAGGGTGACACAGGCCCCAGACCTTGTTACCTGGGATAAGCGGAATGCTGAGAGTTCTCTGCTGACACACGCGCTGCAAGATAGAGTCCCTAGGCTTATCACAACTTTGCTCTATCCAGATGAGTTCCTAGTTTCTGTGGATATTGTCCTGCTCTATTACTCTCCTTGTCCACGGCGTGGGTTGAGGTTGTCTCTGACTTGCCCTCTCTTAAAGGGGTTAAGCACTGCATAGTGTTGTGTAGCATCACTTTAGAAACAGGTTTTAGAGGGGTACTTTCTTCAGCTGTGCAGCATCCAAATACACATAACTAATAGAGCGACATAAAATAAATAAACATATAATATACCGTAGTGTGCGTAATTGTCCGATATATTAAAATATAACAAGCGTCATTGCGAACGGTAAACGGCGTACACGAAAAGAGGGAAAAAAGTGCGCGGATTACCGATTTAATGTTACATTATATATATAAAAAAAAAAAAAATTAGCAAAACGTCCGATCTTCACAAATATGGTATTTATAAAAACTAGAGATCATGGCGGAAAAAATGACACCACATACAGCCCCGTAGGTGAAAAAATAAAACCGTTATAAGCATCACAATAGGGCTATTTTATTTATAATTAATTGCCAAAAAAAAGGATTTCATTTAAAAAAAATATATAACATTACAGAATCTGCGTAAACCTGCATATGGTTGTGTTCGGACTGACCTATAGAGTAATGGTATCATGTCGCTTTTACCATATAGTGTATTACGTAGACACAGGAGCCCCCCCAAACGTTACCATATTGCATTCTTTTTTACGATTTCACCTATTTATATCTTCATAAATAATAATTTTGGAATTCCATCATACATGTTATGGTAAAATGAATGACGCCATTACAAAGTACAACTATTCCTGTAAAAAACAAGCACTTACATGGCTTGTAGATAGAAAACTGAAAGTGCTGGAGCTCTTAGAAGGGGAGGAGGGTAAAACGAAAACACTAAGATCAAAATTTGCGCGGTCCACTGGGTCATTTTGGGCCTGGTCCTCAAAGGGTTAAGGTTACAAATGCTGCAAATGGCTGAATTGTCTTTTCTGTCCCCAACAAGGAAGAACTACCAGACCGCTGATCTCAGTGGACGGTTCTTCGAAGCAGGTACACTGGTATCCTGATGAGGAGTGCTGCTTGTGCCTTGGGGTATCCGTTGAGTGCCTGGGCCTTGCTGACCTCTACTGGCTGACACTGTTCTGCCGACAACCTTCTATGTTTTTATGTTTCTACCACTTTTTCCTCAGGACCCTTGGGCTGTAGTTGGGAACTAACAGTTGGTCAGTGACAAAAACAAAGACTCATCTGATGATGATGTTGAGGATAATATCAGTGCATCGAGATTCCACATGGGGTCTGTGACCTCATCATTATAGTCTGGGACAAGCATTTCCTCTCCTACGCTGTCATCCTCCATAGATATGCAGTACGAGACTATACTGCTCTTTTGACTTCTTTGTGGCCTCTGAACTCCTGCAGTCTCAACACTGGCTTCCAATTCCTAACTGTCAGGACATTGCGCCAAAAGATCTACTTAGTACAGGGGCTGATAGTCTAGGGGGAGTGCTAGGCTCACCAGGAGCTCTTTTGCTAACTGCCCTGTAAAACAGTGCTTCTGAATTCCAGTCCTCAGGCCTCACCAACAGGTCATGTTTTTAGGATTTCCCATACAAAGAACACCTGTGATAATACCTGATGCACTGACTATAATTATATCACCTGTGAAATACTAAGGAAATCCTCAAAACATGACCTGTTGGGGAGGCTTGTGGACTGGAATTGAGAAGCACTGCTGTAAAGCATAATTGGGTCTGAGACACCACAGGAAATGGGGCAGAGGAAACATCCTGACCTTGCCATGGAATAGTGATGGCACTACTCTGGGTTGACCCTTCTGTTGATTGCTGCTTCTGGGATTAACTATCGCCTGATGTGAAGCTGGAGTTTTGAAGGATCCAGTCAGCAATCCCTCCCTGGTTAGTAGAAGGAGCAAAATACATTTTTTTTGAATGTTGGATAGTGCCACTGATTTCAGAGCAGAAGGGAGGTCTTCATGAGATATATTTTGTGGAGACCTTGGAGTCTTAGATTCTTCCTTTGACTTCTATATTCTTTGTCTTAAAAGACAGAGTATAAAGAGTTAAGATACTGTTTATGTTGCAAAAGTTACAATCTTAGGGAATTAGTGTGGGTATTTAGTGAGATCTGAGAAGACTTTATTTGCTCTACTTTGTGCCCCAAGTGTGAGATTCCAGATTTAATGTCTAGAAGCTCCCTTAACCCTGAAGACTTTGTTTGTGTGACTATTTGTGCTACTACTTTCGTTAAGAAAGATTTGAAAATCGGTGCACTTTCGTAGTCAATGGCAGACGACATGTGATCGGGTAAATTTTCCATATCAGGGTCATCTATTCAACTACAGTCTATGTATTGTATAGATTGTTTAATTTTACATTTCGCTGGAGCTAGAGATGCTATTTTGACTTTTTTCCCATGCCTGTGTACAAAGAAGAGTAAAACAATGGCTTAGTTAACTGCCTATGGTGACAGCTGGCAAGGAGAGTCACTCACAGAGGAAATTTTAAATGCGTAAACACTGGAAAAGAGACATTAGTAAAAAGATGAGTTCAAAGACTTGTGTAGCAAAAATAAAAGTACAAAGCATTAAAGCATAGTTATTTCAAATGGCCACTAGATGTCAGCAGTGTACCAAGAATTGTTTCTATCTGTGGTTTAAAAAGGGAACTAAAAAATGGATGCTTTAATCTTTTCTTTAAGCCAGTAAATTTTGTTTGTGCTATTTAGTTATCAAGCCCAGACAGTGCAGTGCTGCGGTCTCTTATATAAGAAGCTTCTGATTTATAGACTTACACAGTCATATCAGCCTTTTGTGTTATGTAGTCAGCAATAGAATGTGCTTTAAGTGGCTAATTACTTTTCTATAGATCTTTTTTTTTTTTTTTTTTTTTTTTTCAAGTAAAGGTGATGAATAATTTTATATAAAAATGTGGCCCCCTCCAGTCTGTAGTGTAGCGGTTATCACGTTCGCCTCACACGCGAAAGGTCCCCGGTTCGAAACCGGGCAGAAACACAGTTCTTTTGCAGCCTTTTGGCTACCCCACTACGTAGCCAAAAGCACCAACACGTGAAATATTCCGGCTTCGAAACCGGGCAGAAGCATGGTGCTTCTGGAAGAAATTTTTGGCTACCCCACTAGTGCAACACAAAACCTTCTTTGCGCAAGCAGGTGATATTTGCTTGCAACAAGGCTTTTTAGACACAGCCACATACTTGTCCAGTTTGTCTTGTTGGAGATATTGAAGACAGGTGTTTGGCAACGAGCAAGAGGCGGCTGATGAATCGGCCCCCACTCTCCTAGATTTTAAGCAGAAACTTCTGGGGAATTGTACTTGCGGGGTTTGTAAAAGTGAGCTCTTAGCAGAGGATGGTTTCGATCCATCGACCTCTGGGTTATGGGCCCAGCACGCTTCCGCTGCGCCACTCTGCTGCTGCTCAGGAGGTTAGGAAGGCGGGGAAGAGAAGCCGAAATAGGTGGCCTCTGGCTACCATGCGCCAGCAAGTATAGCCATTTGTTAAAGGCCAGGGCCCCCCCTTGAGGCTGTTTTCCTTTTTCGATATTATTGAGTCAAAGGTCATGTGACCTGGCTGGGGCTTTGAGCAATTGCGTGCAGCAACGGTGTCTCTGTGGCGCAATCGGTTAGCGTGTTCGGCTGTTAACCGAAAGGTTGGTGGTTCGAGTCCACCCAGGGACGATGGCCTAATTTTCTTTGGCTTTCAGGGCACAGCGAAAGGCCCTCCTTTGGCAGGCCTGAGCTGCACTCCCAACTGAGAGCTTGGATGTGGTGTCTGTTTTAAATTCCTCAGACTGGGAGCACAGCTCTCTTAAAAGGGTGTTTTAAGGTAGTAGAGGAAGAGCGCAGCCAGAATGTGTGTTTCAGCTGCTCGAAAGGTCCAACACGAAAGGATGCACCCGCCTCCCTCCCCCCAAAGAAAAAGGTCCTTCGAGCCGGAATCGAACCAGCGACCTAAGGATTGCTAATGTTTTTACTACAGTCCTCCGCTCTACCAGCTGAGCTATCGAAGGCTTGGCCGGCCTTTGCTCGCCTACCTCCTAGGCTTGTCAAAGAGTGGCATGAGAAAAGGCATTTGAAAAAGTCAAAAGGTTATGGAGGATGCGGGCATCGATCCCGCTACCTCTCGCATGCTAAGCGAGCGCTCTACCATTTGAGCTAATCCCCCTCTCACGTCCGTTCACTTTGGCCATCATCCCACCACGCTGTGACTTAAATAACCAGTTTTTTTTTGTTTTTTTTTGTTTTGTTTTTTTAAGTGTGCATCCCAATCGCCACAAGTAAGAAACTATTGGGAAGCTGACAGGACTTGGGGCAGCCTGGGATGGTCCCCAGTTTAAAGTACGTTCCTTCCTTTTTTCAAACTTGTGTTGTTCGCTTGCGAGGAAAGCTGCGTTGGCCTCCGCCGAGTTTCTGTAGTGTAGTGGTCATCACGTTCGCCTAACACGCGAAAGGTCCCCGGTTCGAAACCGGGCAGAAACATTGGTTTGGGTACCCTTTTGATCCAGGGACAAACCTTTTTACTTCGAAGCCCCAGTTTTCCTCCGCTCGGTTTGAATACTGGCGGCTGGCTCGCCATAGCGGTGCCTGTCTCAACAGGCAGGTTTCTGTAGTGTAGCGGTTATCACGTTCGCCTCACACGCGAAAGGTCCCCGGTTCGAAACCGGGCAGAAACACAGTTCTTTTGCAGCCTTTTGGCTACCCCACTACGTAGCCAAAAGCACCAACACGTGAAATATTCCGGCTTCGAAACCGGGCAGAAGCATGGTGCTTCTGGAAGAAATTTTTGGCTACCCCACTAGTGCAACACAAAACCTTCTTTGCGCAAGCAGGTGATATTTGCTTGCAACAAGGCTTTTTAGACACAGCCACATACTTGTCCAGTTTGTCTTGTTGGAGATATTGAAGACAGGTGTTTGGCAACGAGCAAGAGGCGGCTGATGAATCGGCCCCCACTCTCCTAGATTTTAAGCAGAAACTTCTGGGGAATTGTACTTGCGGGGTTTGTAAAAGTGAGCTCTTAGCAGAGGATGGTTTCGATCCATCGACCTCTGGGTTATGGGCCCAGCACGCTTCCGCTGCGCCACTCTGCTGCTGCTCAGGAGGTTAGGAAGGCGGGGAAGAGAAGCCGAAATAGGTGGCCTCTGGCTACCATGCGCCAGCAAGTATAGCCATTTGTTAAAGGCCAGGGCCCCCCCTTGAGGCTGTTTTCCTTTTTCGATATTATTGAGTCAAAGGTCATGTGACCTGGCTGGGGCTTTGAGCAATTGCGTGCAGCAACGGTGTCTCTGTGGCGCAATCGGTTAGCGTGTTCGGCTGTTAACCGAAAGGTTGGTGGTTCGAGTCCACCCAGGGACGATGGCCTAATTTTCTTTGGCTTTCAGGGCACAGCGAAAGGCCCTCCTTTGGCAGGCCTGAGCTGCACTCCCAACTGAGAGCTTGGATGTGGTGTCTGTTTTAAATTCCTCAGACTGGGAGCACAGCTCTCTTAAAAGGGTGTTTTAAGGTAGTAGAGGAAGAGCGCAGCCAGAATGTGTGTTTCAGCTGCTCGAAAGGTCCAACACGAAAGGATGCACCCGCCTCCCTCCCCCCAAAGAAAAAGGTCCTTCGAGCCGGAATCGAACCAGCGACCTAAGGATTGCTAATGTTTTTACTACAGTCCTCCGCTCTACCAGCTGAGCTATCGAAGGCTTGGCCGGCCTTTGCTCGCCTACCTCCTAGGCTTGTCAAAGAGTGGCATGAGAAAAGGCATTTGAAAAAGTCAAAAGGTTATGGAGGATGCGGGCATCGATCCCGCTACCTCTCGCATGCTAAGCGAGCGCTCTACCATTTGAGCTAATCCCCCTCTCACGTCCGTTCACTTTGGCCATCATCCCACCACGCTGTGACTTAAATAACCAGTTTTTTTTTGTTTTTTTTTGTTTTGTTTTTTTAAGTGTGCATCCCAATCGCCACAAGTAAGAAACTATTGGGAAGCTGACAGGACTTGGGGCAGCCTGGGATGGTCCCCAGTTTAAAGTACGTTCCTTCCTTTTTTCAAACTTGTGTTGTTCGCTTGCGAGGAAAGCTGCGTTGGCCTCCGCCGAGTTTCTGTAGTGTAGTGGTCATCACGTTCGCCTAACACGCGAAAGGTCCCCGGTTCGAAACCGGGCAGAAACATTGGTTTGGGTACCCTTTTGATCCAGGGACAAACCTTTTTACTTCGAAGCCCCAGTTTTCCTCCGCTCGGTTTGAATACTGGCGGCTGGCTCGCCATAGCGGTGCCTGTCTCAACAGGCAGGTTTCTGTAGTGTAGCGGTTATCACGTTCGCCTCACACGCGAAAGGTCCCCGGTTCGAAACCGGGCAGAAACACAGTTCTTTTGCAGCCTTTTGGCTACCCCACTACGTAGCCAAAAGCACCAACACGTGAAATATTCCGGCTTCGAAACCGGGCAGAAGCATGGTGCTTCTGGAAGAAATTTTTGGCTACCCCACTAGTGCAACACAAAACCTTCTTTGCGCAAGCAGGTGATATTTGCTTGCAACAAGGCTTTTTAGACACAGCCACATACTTGTCCAGTTTGTCTTGTTGGAGATATTGAAGACAGGTGTTTGGCAACGAGCAAGAGGCGGCTGATGAATCGGCCCCCACTCTCCTAGATTTTAAGCAGAAACTTCTGGGGAATTGTACTTGCGGGGTTTGTAAAAGTGAGCTCTTAGCAGAGGATGGTTTCGATCCATCGACCTCTGGGTTATGGGCCCAGCACGCTTCCGCTGCGCCACTCTGCTGCTGCTCAGGAGGTTAGGAAGGCGGGGAAGAGAAGCCGAAATAGGTGGCCTCTGGCTACCATGCGCCAGCAAGTATAGCCATTTGTTAAAGGCCAGGGCCCCCCCTTGAGGCTGTTTTCCTTTTTCGATATTATTGAGTCAAAGGTCATGTGACCTGGCTGGGGCTTTGAGCAATTGCGTGCAGCAACGGTGTCTCTGTGGCGCAATCGGTTAGCGTGTTCGGCTGTTAACCGAAAGGTTGGTGGTTCGAGTCCACCCAGGGACGATGGCCTAATTTTCTTTGGCTTTCAGGGCACAGCGAAAGGCCCTCCTTTGGCAGGCCTGAGCTGCACTCCCAACTGAGAGCTTGGATGTGGTGTCTGTTTTAAATTCCTCAGACTGGGAGCACAGCTCTCTTAAAAGGGTGTTTTAAGGTAGTAGAGGAAGAGCGCAGCCAGAATGTGTGTTTCAGCTGCTCGAAAGGTCCAACACGAAAGGATGCACCCGCCTCCCTCCCCCCAAAGAAAAAGGTCCTTCGAGCCGGAATCGAACCAGCGACCTAAGGATTGCTAATGTTTTTACTACAGTCCTCCGCTCTACCAGCTGAGCTATCGAAGGCTTGGCCGGCCTTTGCTCGCCTACCTCCTAGGCTTGTCAAAGAGTGGCATGAGAAAAGGCATTTGAAAAAGTCAAAAGGTTATGGAGGATGCGGGCATCGATCCCGCTACCTCTCGCATGCTAAGCGAGCGCTCTACCATTTGAGCTAATCCCCCTCTCACGTCCGTTCACTTTGGCCATCATCCCACCACGCTGTGACTTAAATAACCAGTTTTTTTTTGTTTTTTTTTTGTTTTGTTTTTTTAAGTGTGCATCCCAATCGCCACAAGTAAGAAACTATTGGGAAGCTGACAGGACTTGGGGCAGCCTGGGATGGTCCCCAGTTTAAAGTACGTTCCTTCCTTTTTTCAAACTTGTGTTGTTCGCTTGCGAGGAAAGCTGCGTTGGCCTCCGCCGAGTTTCTGTAGTGTAGTGGTCATCACGTTCGCCTAACACGCGAAAGGTCCCCGGTTCGAAACCGGGCAGAAACATTGGTTTGGGTACCCTTTTGATCCAGGGACAAACCTTTTTACTTCGAAGCCCCAGTTTTCCTCCGCTCGGTTTGAATACTGGCGGCTGGCTCGCCATAGCGGTGCCTGTCTCAACAGGCAGGTTTCTGTAGTGTAGCGGTTATCACGTTCGCCTCACACGCGAAAGGTCCCCGGTTCGAAACCGGGCAGAAACACAGTTCTTTTGCAGCCTTTTGGCTACCCCACTACGTAGCCAAAAGCACCAACACGTGAAATATTCCGGCTTCGAAACCGGGCAGAAGCATGGTGCTTCTGGAAGAAATTTTTGGCTACCCCACTAGTGCAACACAAAACCTTCTTTGCGCAAGCAGGTGATATTTGCTTGCAACAAGGCTTTTTAGACACAGCCACATACTTGTCCAGTTTGTCTTGTTGGAGATATTGAAGACAGGTGTTTGGCAACGAGCAAGAGGCGGCTGATGAATCGGCCCCCACTCTCCTAGATTTTAAGCAGAAACTTCTGGGGAATTGTACTTGCGGGGTTTGTAAAAGTGAGCTCTTAGCAGAGGATGGTTTCGATCCATCGACCTCTGGGTTATGGGCCCAGCACGCTTCCGCTGCGCCACTCTGCTGCTGCTCAGGAGGTTAGGAAGGCGGGGAAGAGAAGCCGAAATAGGTGGCCTCTGGCTACCATGCGCCAGCAAGTATAGCCATTTGTTAAAGGCCAGGGCCCCCCCTTGAGGCTGTTTTCCTTTTTCGATATTATTGAGTCAAAGGTCATGTGACCTGGCTGGGGCTTTGAGCAATTGCGTGCAGCAACGGTGTCTCTGTGGCGCAATCGGTTAGCGTGTTCGGCTGTTAACCGAAAGGTTGGTGGTTCGAGTCCACCCAGGGACGATGGCCTAATTTTCTTTGGCTTTCAGGGCACAGCGAAAGGCCCTCCTTTGGCAGGCCTGAGCTGCACTCCCAACTGAGAGCTTGGATGTGGTGTCTGTTTTAAATTCCTCAGACTGGGAGCACAGCTCTCTTAAAAGGGTGTTTTAAGGTAGTAGAGGAAGAGCGCAGCCAGAATGTGTGTTTCAGCTGCTCGAAAGGTCCAACACGAAAGGATGCACCCGCCCTCCCTCCCCCCAAAGAAAAAGGTCCTTCGAGCCGGAATCGAACCAGCGACCTAAGGATTGCTAATGTTTTTACTACAGTCCTCCGCTCTACCAGCTGAGCTATCGAAGGCTTGGCCGGCCTTTGCTCGCCTACCTCCTAGGCTTGTCAAAGAGTGGCATGAGAAAAGGCATTTGAAAAAGTCAAAAGGTTATGGAGGATGCGGGCATCGATCCCGCTACCTCTCGCATGCTAAGCGAGCGCTCTACCATTTGAGCTAATCCCCCTCTCACGTCCGTTCACTTTGGCCATCATCCCACCACGCTGTGACTTAAATAACCAGTTTTTTTTTGTTTTTTTTTTGTTTTGTTTTTTTAAGTGTGCATCCCAATCGCCACAAGTAAGAAACTATTGGGAAGCTGACAGGACTTGGGGCAGCCTGGGATGGTCCCCAGTTTAAAGTACGTTCCTTCCTTTTTTCAAACTTGTGTTGTTCGCTTGCGAGGAAAGCTGCGTTGGCCTCCGCCGAGTTTCTGTAGTGTAGTGGTCATCACGTTCGCCTAACACGCGAAAGGTCCCCGGTTCGAAACCGGGCAGAAACATTGGTTTGGGTACCCTTTTGATCCAGGGACAAACCTTTTTACTTCGAAGCCCCAGTTTTCCTCCGCTCGGTTTGAATACTGGCGGCTGGCTCGCCATAGCGGTGCCTGTCTCAACAGGCAGGTTTCTGTAGTGTAGCGGTTATCACGTTCGCCTCACACGCGAAAGGTCCCCGGTTCGAAACCGGGCAGAAACACAGTTCTTTTGCAGCCTTTTGGCTACCCCACTACGTAGCCAAAAGCACCAACACGTGAAATATTCCGGCTTCGAAACCGGGCAGAAGCATGGTGCTTCTGGAAGAAATTTTTGGCTACCCCACTAGTGCAACACAAAACCTTCTTTGCGCAAGCAGGTGATATTTGCTTGCAACAAGGCTTTTTAGACACAGCCACATACTTGTCCAGTTTGTCTTGTTGGAGATATTGAAGACAGGTGTTTGGCAACGAGCAAGAGGCGGCTGATGAATCGGCCCCCACTCTCCTAGATTTTAAGCAGAAACTTCTGGGGAATTGTACTTGCGGGGTTTGTAAAAGTGAGCTCTTAGCAGAGGATGGTTTCGATCCATCGACCTCTGGGTTATGGGCCCAGCACGCTTCCGCTGCGCCACTCTGCTGCTGCTCAGGAGGTTAGGAAGGCGGGGAAGAGAAGCCGAAATAGGTGGCCTCTGGCTACCATGCGCCAGCAAGTATAGCCATTTGTTAAAGGCCAGGGCCCCCCCTTGAGGCTGTTTTCCTTTTTCGATATTATTGAGTCAAAGGTCATGTGACCTGGCTGGGGCTTTGAGCAATTGCGTGCAGCAACGGTGTCTCTGTGGCGCAATCGGTTAGCGTGTTCGGCTGTTAACCGAAAGGTTGGTGGTTCGAGTCCACCCAGGGACGATGGCCTAATTTTCTTTGGCTTTCAGGGCACAGCGAAAGGCCCTCCTTTGGCAGGCCTGAGCTGCACTCCCAACTGAGAGCTTGGATGTGGTGTCTGTTTTAAATTCCTCAGACTGGGAGCACAGCTCTCTTAAAAGGGTGTTTTAAGGTAGTAGAGGAAGAGCGCAGCCAGAATGTGTGTTTCAGCTGCTCGAAAGGTCCAACACGAAAGGATGCACCCGCCTCCCTCCCCCCAAAGAAAAAGGTCCTTCGAGCCGGAATCGAACCAGCGACCTAAGGATTGCTAATGTTTTTACTACAGTCCTCCGCTCTACCAGCTGAGCTATCGAAGGCTTGGCCGGCCTTTGCTCGCCTACCTCCTAGGCTTGTCAAAGAGTGGCATGAGAAAAGGCATTTGAAAAAGTCAAAAGGTTATGGAGGATGCGGGCATCGATCCCGCTACCTCTCGCATGCTAAGCGAGCGCTCTACCATTTGAGCTAATCCCCTCTCACGTCCGTTCACTTTGGCCATCATCCCACCACGCTGTGACTTAAATAACCAGTTTTTTTTTTGTTTTTTTTTGTTTTGTTTTTTTAAGTGTGCATCCCAATCGCCACAAGTAAGAAACTATTGGGAAGCTGACAGGACTTGGGGCAGCCTGGGATGGTCCCCAGTTTAAAGTACGTTCCTTCCTTTTTTCAAACTTGTGTTGTTCGCTTGCGAGGAAAGCTGCGTTGGCCTCCGCCGAGTTTCTGTAGTGTAGTGGTCATCACGTTCGCCTAACACGCGAAAGGTCCCCGGTTCGAAACCGGGCAGAAACATTGGTTTGGGTACCCTTTTGATCCAGGGACAAACCTTTTTACTTCGAAGCCCCAGTTTTCCTCCGCTCGGTTTGAATACTGGCGGCTGGCTCGCCATAGCGGTGCCTGTCTCAACAGGCAGGTTTCTGTAGTGTAGCGGTTATCACGTTCGCCTCACACGCGAAAGGTCCCCGGTTCGAAACCGGGCAGAAACACAGTTCTTTTGCAGCCTTTTGGCTACCCCACTACGTAGCCAAAAGCACCAACACGTGAAATATTCCGGCTTCGAAACCGGGCAGAAGCATGGTGCTTCTGGAAGAAATTTTTGGCTACCCCACTAGTGCAACACAAAACCTTCTTTGCGCAAGCAGGTGATATTTGCTTGCAACAAGGCTTTTTAGACACAGCCACATACTTGTCCAGTTTGTCTTGTTGGAGATATTGAAGACAGGTGTTTGGCAACGAGCAAGAGGCGGCTGATGAATCGGCCCCCACTCTCCTAGATTTTAAGCAGAAACTTCTGGGGAATTGTACTTGCGGGGTTTGTAAAAGTGAGCTCTTAGCAGAGGATGGTTTCGATCCATCGACCTCTGGGTTATGGGCCCAGCACGCTTCCGCTGCGCCACTCTGCTGCTGCTCAGGAGGTTAGGAAGGCGGGGAAGAGAAGCCGAAATAGGTGGCCTCTGGCTACCATGCGCCAGCAAGTATAGCCATTTGTTAAAGGCCAGGGCCCCCCCCTTGAGGCTGTTTTCCTTTTTCGATATTATTGAGTCAAAGGTCATGTGACCTGGCTGGGGCTTTGAGCAATTGCGTGCAGCAACGGTGTCTCTGTGGCGCAATCGGTTAGCGTGTTCGGCTGTTAACCGAAAGGTTGGTGGTTCGAGTCCACCCAGGGACGATGGCCTAATTTTCTTTGGCTTTCAGGGCACAGCGAAAGGCCCTCCTTTGGCAGGCCTGAGCTGCACTCCCAACTGAGAGCTTGGATGTGGTGTCTGTTTTAAATTCCTCAGACTGGGAGCACAGCTCTCTTAAAAGGGTGTTTTAAGGTAGTAGAGGAAGAGCGCAGCCAGAATGTGTGTTTCAGCTGCTCGAAAGGTCCAACACGAAAGGATGCACCCGCCTCCCTCCCCCCAAAGAAAAAGGTCCTTCGAGCCGGAATCGAACCAGCGACCTAAGGATTGCTAATGTTTTTACTACAGTCCTCCGCTCTACCAGCTGAGCTATCGAAGGCTTGGCCGGCCTTTGCTCGCCTACCTCCTAGGCTTGTCAAAGAGTGGCATGAGAAAAGGCATTTGAAAAAGTCAAAAGGTTATGGAGGATGCGGGCATCGATCCCGCTACCTCTCGCATGCTAAGCGAGCGCTCTACCATTTGAGCTAATCCCCCTCTCACGTCCGTTCACTTTGGCCATCATCCCACCACGCTGTGACTTAAATAACCAGTTTTTTTTTGTTTTTTTTTTGTTTTGTTTTTTTAAGTGTGCATCCCAATCGCCACAAGTAAGAAACTATTGGGAAGCTGACAGGACTTGGGGCAGCCTGGGATGGTCCCCAGTTTAAAGTACGTTCCTTCCTTTTTTCAAACTTGTGTTGTTCGCTTGCGAGGAAAGCTGCGTTGGCCTCCGCCGAGTTTCTGTAGTGTAGTGGTCATCACGTTCGCCTAACACGCGAAAGGTCCCCGGTTCGAAACCGGGCAGAAACATTGGTTTGGGTACCCTTTTGATCCAGGGACAAACCTTTTTACTTCGAAGCCCCAGTTTTCCTCCGCTCGGTTTGAATACTGGCGGCTGGCTCGCCATAGCGGTGCCTGTCTCAACAGGCAGGTTTCTGTAGTGTAGCGGTTATCACGTTCGCCTCACACGCGAAAGGTCCCCGGTTCGAAACCGGGCAGAAACACAGTTCTTTTGCAGCCTTTTGGCTACCCCACTACGTAGCCAAAAGCACCAACACGTGAAATATTCCGGCTTCGAAACCGGGCAGAAGCATGGTGCTTCTGGAAGAAATTTTTGGCTACCCCACTAGTGCAACACAAAACCTTCTTTGCGCAAGCAGGTGATATTTGCTTGCAACAAGGCTTTTTAGACACAGCCACATACTTGTCCAGTTTGTCTTGTTGGAGATATTGAAGACAGGTGTTTGGCAACGAGCAAGAGGCGGCTGATGAATCGGCCCCCACTCTCCTAGATTTTAAGCAGAAACTTCTGGGGAATTGTACTTGCGGGGTTTGTAAAAGTGAGCTCTTAGCAGAGGATGGTTTCGATCCATCGACCTCTGGGTTATGGGCCCAGCACGCTTCCGCTGCGCCACTCTGCTGCTGCTCAGGAGGTTAGGAAGGCGGGGAAGAGAAGCCGAAATAGGTGGCCTCTGGCTACCATGCGCCAGCAAGTATAGCCATTTGTTAAAGGCCAGGGCCCCCCCCTTGAGGCTGTTTTCCTTTTTCGATATTATTGAGTCAAAGGTCATGTGACCTGGCTGGGGCTTTGAGCAATTGCGTGCAGCAACGGTGTCTCTGTGGCGCAATCGGTTAGCGTGTTCGGCTGTTAACCGAAAGGTTGGTGGTTCGAGTCCACCCAGGGACGATGGCCTAATTTTCTTTGGCTTTCAGGGCACAGCGAAAGGCCCTCCTTTGGCAGGCCTGAGCTGCACTCCCAACTGAGAGCTTGGATGTGGTGTCTGTTTTAAATTCCTCAGACTGGGAGCACAGCTCTCTTAAAAGGGTGTTTTTAAGGTAGTAGAGGAAGAGCGCAGCCAGAATGTGTGTTTCAGCTGCTCGAAAGGTCCAACACGAAAGGATGCACCCGCCTCCCTCCCCCCAAAGAAAAAGGTCCTTCGAGCCGGAATCGAACCAGCGACCTAAGGATTGCTAATGTTTTTACTACAGTCCTCCGCTCTACCAGCTGAGCTATCGAAGGCTTGGCCGGCCTTTGCTCGCCTACCTCCTAGGCTTGTCAAAGAGTGGCATGAGAAAAGGCATTTGAAAAAGTCAAAAGGTTATGGAGGATGCGGGCATCGATCCCGCTACCTCTCGCATGCTAAGCGAGCGCTCTACCATTTGAGCTAATCCCCCTCTCACGTCCGTTCACTTTGGCCATCATCCCACCACGCTGTGACTTAAATAACCAGTTTTTTTTTTGTTTTTTTTTTGTTTTGTTTTTTTAAGTGTGCATCCCAATCGCCACAAGTAAGAAACTATTGGGAAGCTGACAGGACTTGGGGCAGCCTGGGATGGTCCCCAGTTTAAAGTACGTTCCTTCCTTTTTTTCAAACTTGTGTTGTTCGCTTGCGAGGAAAGCTGCGTTGGCCTCCGCCGAGTTTCTGTAGTGTAGTGGTCATCACGTTCGCCTAACACGCGAAAGGTCCCCGGTTCGAAACCGGGCAGAAACATTGGTTTGGGTACCCTTTTGATCCAGGGACAAACCTTTTTACTTCGAAGCCCCAGTTTTCCTCCGCTCGGTTTGAATACTGGCGGCTGGCTCGCCATAGCGGTGCCTGTCTCAACAGGCAGGTTTCTGTAGTGTAGCGGTTATCACGTTCGCCTCACACGCGAAAGGTCCCCGGTTCGAAACCGGGCAGAAACACAGTTCTTTTGCAGCCTTTTGGCTACCCCACTACGTAGCCAAAAGCACCAACACGTGAAATATTCCGGCTTCGAAACCGGGCAGAAGCATGGTGCTTCTGGAAGAAATTTTTGGCTACCCCACTAGTGCAACACAAAACCTTCTTTGCGCAAGCAGGTGATATTTGCTTGCAACAAGGCTTTTTAGACACAGCCACATACTTGTCCAGTTTGTCTTGTTGGAGATATTGAAGACAGGTGTTTGGCAACGAGCAAGAGGCGGCTGATGAATCGGCCCCCACTCTCCTAGATTTTAAGCAGAAACTTCTGGGGAATTGTACTTGCGGGGTTTGTAAAAGTGAGCTCTTAGCAGAGGATGGTTTCGATCCATCGACCTCTGGGTTATGGGCCCAGCACGCTTCCGCTGCGCCACTCTGCTGCTGCTCAGGAGGTTAGGAAGGCGGGGAAGAGAAGCCGAAATAGGTGGCCTCTGGCTACCATGCGCCAGCAAGTATAGCCATTTGTTAAAGGCCAGGGCCCCCCCTTGAGGCTGTTTTCCTTTTTCGATATTATTGAGTCAAAGGTCATGTGACCTGGCTGGGGCTTTGAGCAATTGCGTGCAGCAACGGTGTCTCTGTGGCGCAATCGGTTAGCGTGTTCGGCTGTTAACCGAAAGGTTGGTGGTTCGAGTCCACCCAGGGACGATGGCCTAATTTTCTTTGGCTTTCAGGGCACAGCGAAAGGCCCTCCTTTGGCAGGCCCTGAGCTGCACTCCCAACTGAGAGCTTGGATGTGGTGTCTGTTTTAAATTCCTCAGACTGGGAGCACAGCTCTCTTAAAAGGGTGTTTTAAGGTAGTAGAGGAAGAGCGCAGCCAGAATGTGTGTTTCAGCTGCTCGAAAGGTCCAACACGAAAGGATGCACCCGCCTCCCTCCCCCCAAAGAAAAAGGTCCTTCGAGCCGGAATCGAACCAGCGACCTAAGGATTGCTAATGTTTTTACTACAGTCCTCCGCTCTACCAGCTGAGCTATCGAAGGCTTGGCCGGCCTTTGCTCGCCTACCTCCTAGGCTTGTCAAAGAGTGGCATGAGAAAAGGCATTTGAAAAAGTCAAAAGGTTATGGAGGATGCGGGCATCGATCCCGCTACCTCTCGCATGCTAAGCGAGCGCTCTACCATTTGAGCTAATCCCCCTCTCACGTCCGTTCACTTTGGCCATCATCCCACCACGCTGTGACTTAAATAACCAGTTTTTTTTTTGTTTTTTTTTGTTTTGTTTTTTAAGTGTGCATCCCAATCGCCACAAGTAAGAAACTATTGGGAAGCTGACAGGACTTGGGGCAGCCTGGGATGGTCCCCAGTTTAAAGTACGTTCCTTCCTTTTTTCAAACTTGTGTTGTTCGCTTGCGAGGAAAGCTGCGTTGGCCTCCGCCGAGTTTCTGTAGTGTAGTGGTCATCACGTTCGCCTAACACGCGAAAGGTCCCCGGTTCGAAACCGGGCAGAAACATTGGTTTGGGTACCCTTTTGATCCAGGGACAAACCTTTTTACTTCGAAGCCCCAGTTTTCCTCCGCTCGGTTTGAATACTGGCGGCTGGCTCGCCATAGCGGTTGCTGTGTCAACAGGCTGGTTTCTGTAGTGTAGCGGTTATCACGTTCGCCTCACACGCGAAAGGTCCCCGGTTCGAAACCGGGCAGAAACACAGTTCTTTTGCAGCCTTTTGGCTACCCCACTACGTAGCCAAAAGCACCAACACGTGAAATATTCCGGCTTCGAAACCGGGCAGAAGCATGGTGCTTCTGGAAGAAATTTTTGGCTACCCCACTAGTGCAACACAAAACCTTCTTTGCGCAAGCAGGTGATATTTGCTTGCAACAAGGCTTTTTAGACACAGCCACATACTTGTCCAGTTTGTCTTGTTGGAGATATTGAAGACAGGTGTTTGGCAACGAGCAAGAGGCGGCTGATGAATCGGCCCCCACTCTCCTAGATTTAAGCAGAAACTTCTGGGGAATTGTACTTGCGGGGTTTGTAAAAGTGAGCTCTTAGCAGAGGATGGTTTCGATCCATCGACCTCTGGGTTATGGGCCCAGCACGCTTCCGCTGCGCCACTCTGCTGCTGCTCAGGAGGTTAGGAAGGCGGGGAAGAGAAGCCGAAATAGGTGGCCTCTGGCTACCATGCGCCAGCAAGGTATAGCCATTTGTTAAAGGCCAGGGCCCCCCTTGAGGCTGTTTCCTTTTTCGATATTATTGAGTCAAAGGTCATGTGACCTGGCTGGGGCTTTGAGCAATTGCGTGCAGCAACGGTGTCTCTGTGGCGCAATCGGTTAGCGTGTTCGGCTGTTAACCGAAAGGTTGGTGGTTCGAGTCCACCCAGGGACGATGGCCTAATTTTCTTTGGCTTTCAGGGCACAGCGAAAGGCCCTCCTTTGGCAGGCCTGAGCTGCACTCCCAACTGAGAGCTTGGATGTGGTGTCTGTTTTAATTCCTCAGACTGGGAGCACAGCTCTCTTAAAAGGGTGTTTTAAGGTAGTAGAGGAAGAGCGCAGCCAGAATGTGTGTTTCAGCTGCTCGAAAGTCCAACACGAAAGGATGCACCCGCCTCCCTCCCCCAAAGAAAAAGGTCCTTCGAGCCGGAATCGAACCAGCGACCTAAGGATTGCTAATGTTTTTACTACAGTCCTCCGCTCTACCAGCTGAGCTATCGAAGGCTTGGCCGGCTTTGCTCGCCTACCTCCTAGGCTTGTCAAAGAGTGGCATGAGAAAAGGCATTTGAAAAAGTCAAAAGGTTATGGAGGATGCGGGCATCGATCCCGCTACCTCTCGGCATGCTAAGCGAGCGCTCTTTACCATTTGAGCTTAATCCCCCTCTCAGTCCGTTCACTTTTGGCCATCATCCCACCACACGCTGGACTTATAATAAGCCAGTTTTTTTTTGTTTTTTTTTTTGTTTTGTTTTTTTAAGTGTGATCCCAATCGCCACAAGTAGAAACTATTGGGAAGCTGACAGGACTTGGGGAGCCTGGATGGTCCCCAGTTTAAGTACGTTTCCTTCCTTTTTTCAAACTTGTGTGTTCGCTTGCGAGGAAAGCTGCGTTGGCCTCCGCCGAGTTTCTGTAGTGTAGTGGTCACACGTTCGCCTAACACGCGAAAGGTCCCCGGTTCGAAACCGGGCAGAAACTTGGTTTGGGTACCCTTTTGATCCAGGGACAAACCTTTTTACTGTCGAAGCCCCAGTTTTCCTCCGCGCGGTTTGATACTGGCGCTGGCTCGCCATAGCGGTGCCTGTTTTAAACACTCAGGCAACCGCGTTGTAGTGTAGCGGTTATCACGTTCGCCTCACACCGCGAAAGGTCCCCGGTTCGAAAACCGGGCAGAAACACAGTTCTTTGCAGCTTTTGGCTACCCCACTACGTAGCCAAAAGCACCAACACGTGAAATATTCCGGACTTCGAAACCGGGCAGAAGCATGGTGCTTCTGGAAAGAATTTTTGGCTCCCCACTAGTGCAACACAAAAACCTTCTTTGCGCAAGCAGGTGATATTGCTTGAACAAGGCTTTTAGGAAACAGCCACATACTTGTCAGTTTGTCTTGTGGGAGATATTGAAGACAGGTGTTTGGCAACGAGCAAGAGGCGGCTGATGAATCGGCCCCCACTCTCCTAGATTTAAGCAGAAACTTCTGGGGAATTGTATTGCGGGGTTTGTAAAAGTGAGCTCTTAGCAGAGGATGGTTCGATCCATCGACCTGGGTTATGGGCCCAGCACGCTTTCCGCTGCGCCACTCTGCTGTTGCTCAGGAGGTAGGAAGGCGGGGAAGAGAAGCGAAATAGGTGGCCTCTGGATACCATGCGCCAGCAAGTATAGCATTTGTTAAAGGCCAGGGCCCCCCTTGAGGCTGTTTTCCTTTTTCGATATTATTGAGTCAAAGGTCATGTGACCTGGCTGGGGCTTTGAGCAATTGGCGGCAGCAACGGTGTATCTGGCGCAATCGGTTAGCGTGTTCGGCTGTTAACGAAAGGTTGGTGGTTCGAGTCCACCCAGGACGATGGCCTCATTTCTTGGGCTTTCAGGGCACAGCGAAAGGCCCTCCTTTGGCAGGCCTGAGCTGCATCCAACTGAGAGCTTGGATGTGGTGTCTGTTTTAAACCTCAGACTGGGAGCACAGCTTCTTAAAAGGGGTGTTTAAGTTTAGTAGAGGAAGAGCGCAGCCAGCCAGAATGTGTGTTTCAGCTGCTAGAAAGGTCCAACACGAAAGGATGCACCGCCTCCTCCCCCCAAAGAAAAAGGTCCTTCGAGCCGGAATCGAACCAGCGACCTAAGGATTGCTAATGTTTTTACTACAGTCTCCGCTATACCAGCTGAGCAACGAAGGCTTGGCCGGCCTTTGCGCGATCCCTCCTAGGGCTTGTCAAAAGAGTGGGATTGAGAAAAGGCATTGAAAAAGTCAAAAGGTTATGGAGGATGCGGGCATCGATCCCGCTACCTCTCGCATGCTAAGCGAGCGCTTACCATTTGAGCTAATCCCCTCTCACGTCCGTTCACTTGGCCATCATCCCACCCCGTGTGACTTAAAATACAAGTTTTTTTGTTTTTTTTTTGGTTTTGTTTTTTAAGTGTGCATCCCAATCGCCACAAGTAGACGAACCTATTGGGAAGATGAAGGACTTGGGGCCGCCTGGGATGGTCCCAGGTGAAAGTAGTCCTTCCTTTTTTCAAAACTGGTGTTGTTCGCTTGCGAGGAAAGCTGCGTTGGCCTTCCGCCGAGTTTCTGTAGTGTAGTGGTCATCACCGTTCGCCTAAACGCGAAAGGGCCCCGGTTCGAAACCGGCCGAAGAAACATTGGTTTTGGGTACCCTTTTGATCCAGGGACAAACCTTTTTACTTCGAAGCCCCAGTTTCCTCCGCTCGGTTTGAATACTGGCGGCTGGCGCCATAGCGGGTGCACTGTCTCAACAGGCAGGTTTTAGTGTAGCGGTTATCACGTTCGCCTCACACGCGAAAGGTCCCCGGTTCGAACCGGGCAGAAACACAGTTTCTTTTTGCGCATTTGGCTACCCCACTACGTAGCCCAAAAGCACCAACACGTGAAACTCCGGCTTCGAAACCGGGCAGAAGCATGGTGCTCTGGAAGAAATTTTTGGCTACCCCCACTAGTGCAACACAAAACCTTCTTTGCGCAAGCGGTGATATTTGCTTGCAACAAGGCTTTTTAGACACAGCCACATACTTGTCCAGTTGGTCTTGTTGGAGATATTGAAGACAGGTGTTTGGCAACGAGCAAGAGGCGGCTGATGAATCGGCCCCCACTCTCCTAGATTTTACGCAGAAATTCTGGGGAATTGTACTTGCGGGGTTTGGAAAAGGAGCTCTTAGAAGAGGATGTTTCGATCCATCGATCCTCTGGGTAGGGGCCCAGCACGCTTCCGCTGCGCCACTCTGCTGCTGCTCAGGAGGTTAGGAAGGCGGGGAAGAGAAGCCGAAAATCGGTGGCCTCTAGGCTACCATGCGCCAGCAAGTATAGCCATTGGTTAAAGGGCAGGGCCCCCCTTGAGGCTGTTTTCCTTTTTCGATATTATTGAGTCAAAGGTCATGTGACCTGGCTGGGGCTTTGCAGCAATTGCGTGCAGCAACGGTGTCTCTGTGGCGCAATCGGTTAGCGTGTTCGCTGTTAACGAAAGGTTGGTGGGTCGAGTCCACCCAGGGACGATGGCCTAATTTTCTTTGGCTTTCCAGGGCACAGCGAAAGGCCCTCCTTTGGCAGGCCTGAGCTGCACTCCAACTGAGAGCTTGGATGTGGTTGTCGTTTTTAAATTGCCTCAGACTGGGAGCACAGCTCTTTAAAAGGGTGTTTTAAGGTAGTAGAGGAAGAGCGCAGCCAGAATGTGTGTTTCGCTGCTCGAAAGGTCCAACACGAAAGGATGCACCCGCCTCCCTCCCCCCAAAGAAAAAGGTCCTTCGAGCCGGAAT